>NC_136629.1:20822254-21084754 GCF_933228915.1 Telmatherina bonti
CCAGACTGTCACATCTGTCACATGTGCTGGGTTAACCTGCTTTCATCTGGGAGGAGCACAGGGCGCCAGTGGCAAATTTCTCTGGCAAATGCCAAACGTCCTGCACGGTGTTGGCTGTAAGCACAACCCCCACCTGTGGACGTCGGGCCCTCATGGAGTCTGTTTCTGACTGTTTGAGCAGACACATGCACATTTGTGGCCTGCTGGAGCTCATTTTGCAGGGCTCTGGCAGTGCTCCTCCTGTTCCTCTTTGCACAAAGAAGGAGGTAGCGGTCCTGCTGCTGGGTTGTTGCTCTCCCACGGCCTCCTCCACGTCTCCTGATGTACTGGCCTGTCTCCTGGTAGCGCCTCCATGCTCTGGACACTACGCTGACAAACACAGCAAACCTTCTTACCACAGCTCAGATTGATGTGCCATCCTGGATGAGCTGCACTACCTGAGCCACTTGTGTGGGTTGTAGACTCCCTCTCATGCTACAACTAGAGTGAAAGCACCGCCAGCATTCAAAAGTGACCAAAACATCAGCCAGAAAGCATCAGAACTGAGAAGTGGTCTGTGGTCACCACCTGTAGAGCCACTCCTTTATTGGGTGTGTCTTGCCAATTGCCTGTAATTTCCACCTGTTGTCCATTCCATTTGCACAACAGCGTGTGAAACTGATTGTCAATCGGTGTTGCTTCCTAAGTGGACAGTTCCATTTCATAGAAATGTAGCTGACTTGGAGTTACATTGTGTTGTTTAAGGGTTCCATTTATTATTTTGAGCAGTGTATGTTGTGCTCAATACAGCCATCAACTGTGCAGAGCCCGTAACAGCTCATATTTGCTTAGCTAAATTGTTCAAGAACAAAACTACCATCTTTGACTGAGCAACACCTCATGTCTAATTTGCCATCTAGACAAAACCCAGAGCACTGAAAAGTGTCCTAGATTATTTCTCACTTGGACCATGTAATTTCCTGCAGTCCCTGATGGTTACCTGCCAGCCTAAAGGTGATAATAAAACAAACTATTTCCTACCAGTTTGCTGTTAGTGAAGCATCCAATTTCTCATTTTACAGTGATTCAAGATGAATGTACATCTCAAACATGGCATATCATGTGAAAATAAATATGGTCAGTGGAAGGACTTTCCCCACTACAGCATTTGTGAGCACTGATCATTTTTCCACAGTGCTGTGCTTTGACAGGTAGCTAGATGACTACTGTACATTAAGGACTGCAATTTCTCTTTGCAGGGGAAGTTAGCAGAAACTGCGGACAAGCTGGGACAGCTATGCACATCTACAGTAAAGGAGAAGAGACAGGAGTACATGACTCACACCTACGCAAAATCAGATGAATGACAGAGAACACTGGACTGCGTGTTTCCAAATAGCTGAGACACATTCAGCATGTAAATGTTCCTAAGCAAACTTTCTTTGACTGACTTTATTTCTCTGTACGCATGCATGACATCATGGTATGTAACGAAAAGCTGAAATGACAATAATTTGAGACTTCTTAATTTGTGTTCTCTGTCTTTAGGAACATGACACACAGAAAATTATGTCCTTTGACAAACACTGCAGGGAGTTTCCTCCTCAGTAGATAATATATCCTGAGGGAACTTGCAGAGACACAACCTCACACACACTTGCACACAGAGGATAGAATATAAACAGAGATCTAGGATAACTCATCACATGCTCAAATAGCTCTGCAGAATGTTTGCCAGACTTTCCACTTACTGCCACAGTAAGTCACAAACACATGGGTAACATAATGTGTAAATGCAAACACCTCCTTCAAACTTTAGGTAATGCATGGCCTAATTTCACCTCTGAGATCATATGACTTATTTGCTTGGTTAACCAACCAACTCCAACATCTGATTTCAGATAGATGCAGGACGCAAACAAACCATCAACAGCGAAACAACTATGGGAAAAGAACAAAACCAAAGCAAATCTACTCAGACAGGTCACATATTTTGAAGAATTAAAGTGTAATTCAGCTCAGGAAATTAATGTCACCATAATGTGGATTACATGCACCAGACAACCTTGAATAAGTTTGCACAAGTCCAAGCTGTTTTGTGCAAGGTTAGCAGAACGGTTGAATTTACATTTTCAATTCCTGCAGGCTAATCCCCTTAATCTTCGGTGCATACGCAGAAAAACATAAGAAGAATGGCACACCTGGTGGGAATGTTAAAGGTATACAGTGGCTACATTGTAAACAGGATGTACATACAGAGGCTGTCTGTATATCAAAGACCAGCACACAATAGATTCTTAAAGCATGGGCAGACCACACACACCTGTGAGCAGGGCAGCAGAGTCTCAAAAGAGCTAAAGAGCAGTTGTTCATAAGCACCTCAAACCCACTGTGTGTCAGCAATAAAATTATTTCCACCACAAAAGTAGGAAAATTAGGGATAAGAAGCCTGATGCTCAACACAAAGACTATTTCTGACCCCTTATTTCAGCAGCAGCCACATTCCTAGCCCGGGGTGAACAGTGCAAATGCGTTAGCGGTAAGAACTAAAGGGGACTGGGGCTTATTTGGGCATCATTACCAGCTGAGAACTTTCTTTCTCTGTGTTCCTGAGTAAAAACATGCATGCACTCTCAAAAATAGAGGTACAAGATAAGGACATTTCTGTACCTATAGGTACATTTTAAAGAAATGTTCTCTCAAAAGTACAATACTGGTCTTTAAGAGACCAGAAGCACACCTTCAGAGTACGAAAAAGGGTTCAAAGTGACATAAAGTACAAATTTGTATCATTTCGACCATAAGGGTACCTGCAGCATTGAAAAATGTAATGTTAATGGCTGTAATGTTACAAACTAGAGCAGAGTTGAGTGATGACAGTAGTACTACTTAACAGTAATTTACTACACCAGACAATGAAGGTCAGATGCTGCAAACTAAGTGTATGGCTGGTCAGTATTTTGAGTTTTTGAAGATTATTTCTAGATTAAAGATAAGATAATATTGCTAAGTGGCATGGACCAGGCCTAATGCTGTGGAAAACATAAAAAACATAACTTGAAAAGGTGAAGTTGAACTTGATAAGGTACAAAAATAGACCAGAACTGAAGGGTACAGAAATGTCTCTCAAAAGAGTACACCCCCAGCGACAAGCATTTGTACCTTTTTAGGTACAAGCTGGTACCTCTATTTTTGAGTGTGTGGAGTGAGACTGTATATACACAAACATTTCCAGGGAGAGTAAATCCTACTATTCACAGGTGTCAGAACTATGCTGTAAGCATGTTAGATGTGCCAAATGCTGCAGCAACAAGCAGACTTAGGGAGAGATCACACAGAAAATCCAACATGTCTCTACAGGGTCATTTTTAAAGCCTTTTGCACTGTTGCTATTTGTTTATTGAGCACAGCAGAAGCTGAATTACTTTAATTCTTGGCATTGACTTCCGTGCAAGTCATGGCCTGTAGCTTGCTGCTGGACATATTTATGTATAGAGACCACCTGTGCTTAATCAGTCTGCTTCAAACTATGTAGAACACTCATGAAGCATACAAACTTGATTGGCGGAAGTTTAATAAAAAACGGAAAAACTCCCTTCAGATATTGCATAAAATGAAATGAAGGCTAAAAAAAAAAACATCCGGATAATCTTTCAAATATATTTAATTCAGTTTCTTCATCATCATTAGTCTTTTTCAAATTAGTTCTTTTAAAAATTAGAGGCCAGTGTTTAAGAGATAAAACACAAAGGTAAACGTGGAGTAGAAGAGGTGAATTAAGTCACACGCATTTTAAAGTTTTGAGATCAGGTAAAATTACCTCCAGTCATTAGTAAATATAGAAAAGGGTAATAAAAACTGACAAACTAAGCAAAAATCTTCATGTAGTGTTCATGAACCTCCCCCTCAGTCAGCTTTTACAACTGAACCGCACGAGAGCCAATTACGCGCAATTACGCATCATTTGACAAGTTGATAATTCAGCCACGCCACGCAAAAGCCAAAAACTAAACCCCACTTTTAGATGTGGTACTGCTTGTTAACTTTCACTTTTCTAATCTTCACCCCCGAAGAGCAATAAAATGAGACTCACCTGGGTAGGTACAGCAATCTTCCAGGCATTAAAAAGATAATTCCTTGCGCACTCTTCCTTTTATTCTTTCTCTGAAAACACTTTGGAGCAGCTCCCGTGTGTGCAGGCTCCTGTTTCACCTGGAGTTTCACGTCTGCTTGATCGTAGTGCTCATTAAAAGTGGAGAACAGGACGGGGCCAGAGTTTCTCCTGCTTGCCCGTCCCACTTCACGCTCCCAGCTGTTTCACCCAGGCAGAAAGAGATCTGCAACCCGAGGCCATTAGAGAAGGACGCACGGAAGAGGACAGCGCCAGCAAACACTTTTTTCAGTTTGGCACGCAGATTTAGCATCCCAAGGGAGTAGATTTGCTTCACACTTGCTATTTTACTTGCATTTTCCCTATGATGCATTAAAAAAAAAAGATTATGGTTATCTTGCAACCAACTGAACTCTGAAAAGTGTGTGTGAGCCTATAGCAGATCGATCACTCCTCCTCCACTAAATAAACCAACCATCCCCTATTTGGGGAGCAGAGAAGGGTACAGCTGCTGTCACTTGACAAGCTGTGGCACCCCTGCATCCCCTCCTGACACACACAGTCCTATTACAGGCTGATCCGGTTGGTTTAGGCAGATTGGCACACAGGGTGTTGCAGTTGAGCACTATATGGATGGTTGCTTGCCATTTGGATTTAAAGGTCTTAAATGCTGCTGTAAAAGAGCTCATTGTGTGTGTGTGATTATGGTCTTTCCAGAAACCACGAGGAACTTTTTTTTAGATGCTATCTTAACAACCCCAGTAGATAAATGCCCATAGATGGTGCCAAAAGAAAGGCAAAAAAATGAAAGATCAGGTGTTGTTTCAGGGTTTCTCATTTCAGCAGCCAGTCTGACAACCTGTCAGCAGAGAAACGTTGTAACTCACAGCACCTATGAACTGAAATTTCCTCTGGCTTTTTAGTGAAAACAGAGCTGCAGTGCTTCATTCAATAAACACTTTACTCAGCCTGCTTTTAGGTGACTGATACAGTAATGCTTAATTGAATGGAGATGTAAAAGGTCACAAATGTGTTGACAAGTAACTGGCAGAACATAATCTGCAGCATAAATGTGAAATCTGATGTAGAAGCAAAGGGAAATGACAGAATCCCGGAGGCTACCATCCCATGCTCCAGCTGAGTCAAGGACAGTTCAGTATTTCCAGATGTTATTCTTTGGCTCTTGCCTAGCTATTTTACTGCACATTTCTTCTGCTGGATACCTTTAAGTAGATTTAGGATCAATTCTCCACATTATATGCTGCCATTGCAAGTTTGGACTGAACAATACTTTAAGTATAAATCTTATTGGAAGAGTAAATAAAAAGTGATGGAAAACCTGCTTAAGTTCCAGAAAATAATTTATTAACATGCATCACACATACACTTTATGAACATGGGTCAGACCAAAAATGACAAAATTATTCTCAGTCTCCCCTTGTGCTTCAAGTATTGGTTCAAGTGAAGTGAAATCAGTCTTCAGAGTCTGTCACACCAGTACTCTGATGTTTCAATGTGCGACGGCACATCAATGTGGAAGATCTCCGGAGGAGTCTGAGGAAGACTGTTGACCCCTGAGTCACTGTCAGGACTGGATGGGTTCAGCTCCTCTGCTTTGTACTTTGTTTCCAGCCTCTGGACAGGAAGTGACACAGGTGGTGGTGGGGTCTCGGACTTCGATTTGAGGTTTTTAAAGTGCTGCAAATGCACCCCTTCCCTGCTCTCTTTTGTGCAGGGCATCAATACAGAGATGTCGTTGCGGAATTTGGAGCTCATGCCGAAGTATATGATCGGGTTGTAAAAGCTGGCGGACTTGGCAAAGAGACGAGTGATGATGCTGGTTGTGCTTGGCACGTGGAAGCCCCAGGCCGACCACATAGATACCACTGCATATGGCGACCAGGCCATGATGAAAGCAGTGCAGATTACAATAGAAATCTGGAAAGAGAGCATGAGGAAATAATAGTCAGGGATGTGTGAGGAGGATTGTTACTCAGAGGGGAAGTTTTAAAATCTTTTTACAAGTTTCATGTTCTCAAATCTCATTGATAAAAAAAAAAGCTCAGAAATAAACTCAAATCATTCAACATTTGGCCTACCCTTGTGACGTCTCTTTCCACCTTCCTTTGGCGATCAGAGAGAAACCCATCAGCTGACATGGCATTCGTGAGTTTTACTGTGTTGATAATAGAGATGTAGGAGAAGAGCATGATCATCACAGGGATGAAAAAGCAGAAGATAAGGATGGAGATGATGTATGATTTGTAAATTGTGGAGTAATTGGCTTTGGACCAGTCCACCTCACAGGTGCCATAACCTCGATCTAAGAAGCATAAGAAGCAGAGGTTAGACTATGGCTCAGAGTTTACATTTATCCAGTTAGGTAGATAATTTAAACAAACCTGTGTAGCTGCCCCATCCAAGCAGTGGAGCAACAGACCAAAACAATGCTCCAGTCCAAATTAAGATCAGTGAAATTGCAATTGTGTTGATGCTGATGCAGTAAGCTACACAAACACACAACAAGGGAAAGCAAGATTAGTATAATGTAATGGAACAGATTGTGGGATTGCTGAATGTGAGGACTTTTGCAAACACAACAGAAAGTGAGAGGGTAAAAGATGCAAAATTCTTGACTTGTTATGAATGTCAATATTTTGTGACATTTACCAAACAAAGGAGTCTTTTCTCATATTAACAGCCTTTGCAAACAGCTGCAGTTGAAAAGGACTTCTGTTTACGAAGTACACATAGTTTTGTATTCAGACTAAGAAGTGCTCAGATACCCTTTGTCAATATCCAGTATTACTCTTCTAAGTGAGTTACAACAGACAATGTACACAATACTGCCAATATGTAGGGCTTTTGTTGCTATTGGTTACTGCTTACCAACACAGCTTACTGGTCTTACTCGCATTTGATTTGCACTTTGCATTGTTTGGATTTCTTTGTGAGCTCAATATCAGGTGTGGTAAGCAACTGTACTCTGCATCAACTGTACTAATAAAGTTAGTAGATCCCACAGTCACCACAGATGCACAAAGTTGACCCACCGATGTAAAAAACCCACTCACAGGCTCATAAACACTGCACTTTGTGAACAACCACAAAAACTGTAAAAATCAGAAGCAGTTGCTCAACCTAATTTCCATGTAATTAAGGCATTCTTCTGCATCTGTTACAGCCCCAAAAAAGAAACTGTCACCTCAAATGGACTTAATAGCATGTTAAAGAAATATAAATGGAATTGCTGCAGACAAGTGGTAGTTATTTCCACAGCCGAAGTCAGTATTTAGGTTTCATTAGCTGAAAAACACACTTTTCTGTCAGATAAGACCTGCTGGAATGTGAGGGAGGCAGACACTCTGGTATGAAGCTTTCTTTGTGTTTCCTTGCTTGGATTCAGGGAGTGGGAGGTTAGTTCTGACCTTTGTGCGGGTGGCATCCCTTGATGTATCTGGTGACGCTGATAACTGTCAAAGTGTTGATGCTTACAAGGCCGAAGAGCAGCGTAAGGAAGCCATCTACCTGAAAGAAGGCAGAAAGAGATGACGGATGGTACATCAAATCATGCCTCCGAATTACCTTGGAGAAAAATCTGAGGCCTCAAGACATAAATTTGATGGATTTCTTCTGTTTTAAACTTTATCAGATGGAGATGCCACAGTCAAGGAGCTCCTCCTGTCTTCTGACCAATGTTTTTCAGACTCAGAGCATATCCTCTGATGTGGGCTTCAGGCTATTAAACTTACAGGATCACTGAAGGGAAATTAAAAATAGAAACTTCTCTTAGATTTTAACTTGACACAAATAAAAATACTTAAATGAATACCTAGTTTTGTTACTAAAGTGGCCCTTTTAGCAGGCCATTGTGTAGGTCTGATTATCTCCTAATCATGGCTCCTCTTAAGGGGAATTATGTTACTATGTTTCAGTCCCACTCCAACTGTGCAACACTCGGCACCCTACTGAGTCACTTCCAGGTGACATGGCTCATTTAAGGTCTCTTACTGATGCCTTTCCTGATCTTCCTTAGTCCTAATCCTATCAGTGTCAATCATCACGTTTTTCACACTCACTGGCAGGTTACAGAACTACAAGCATTGAGACAAGTGATATTTTCATTCAGAGATAATCCTTTGTGCAGTTTCTGTTTATATAATAACTTAGAACCAGATATATTAAGATCATGACTTCTTAAAGTGGTGTGATTTAATCTGCAGCTATATTTCTGTTTCTGGTGCAGATTAAATGGTGATTCATTTTTAAGAACAGGTATAAAAAAAGTAATCATTTACTAACAAAGAGTTTCAATGCATTTTGTTTATATTTGTCTCATTAGGTTAAACCACTCTGACTTCCAGGGAGCAAAACGCAGGGATCTGACCTGGCTTGAAACTGTTCGTGTCTCATCACGCTCCATGCAGTAATCTGTTACTCACATGCCAGCTTCCTTCACCTTTCCGTTCCTCCCTTGTTCTCCTTCTTTCACTTCTTACTTTCCTCGCTTCCCTTATTTACCTCTGACACTCCCTCTCTTGGCCCAGCTCTCAGGGGAAGGCTAAGTTAAGAGCAACAGAGTTCACCAGACAGGCATCTCTGAGTTTGGAGTTTAATGGTTGAAAATGTTCTGGTTACACCACCTTGTTTTTCTATGATTTCTCAGAGTTTGCTCATTCCCTGCATGGACATCTTGGTTTTCTACCCAAACTTGCCTTGAGCAAGACAAACACATTGGATAAATTCCAAGCTAAAGTATGACAACTATTTCATTTCAGGCTGAGCTTGTGAGGAGGAATAATATACATAAGAGAATAGGAACTTCAGAACTGCAATCCAACAACTACAATATTGTTTTTTATTCCACAGGCTAATTGCCAAAATACAGCAACTTGAAAGCACATGGTTAAATTACACACCAAATATCCACCTTGGATCTTTTATTCTCCATTTGGTTGTTGACATGCTGCTAGAATCGTTTCACCCATTTAAAGCCCTCCATCATTGTAATCTCATTAGAGATTTAACCTCCAGCACACATGGCTACAAGCATAATCCCTGGCACACAGTCACACGCATACTCACTTCTGTGGAAGACTTTTACAAATTCTTTTAATGCACTTCCTTAATTGAGACTGCCTAGAGAGAGAAAACTTATATATACCAAGTCTTTTCAACTATTAGCACAACATTTTGTTGTTTAAGATGTGGTGGGAAATACAAGGATATGTCAGAATAGATGTATTGAAATATTTCTAATGAAGAGTTGCGTCGGTGTGGCATCACAAAGAAAATTTTTACCTGGCAGGTCCAGATCCAGGTGATTAAATACCCATCATCCTTTAAGATATTGAATATTTCCAGGATTCCTCGAGAGTAGCCAAACACCGAGATGCTGGCATCAGAAATGGCAAGATTCAAAGTGAAGAAATCCGTTGGTTGGAGTGAGGCCCGGTGCTTAAACAGGACAAATATCACCAAACTGTTTCCAAACCATGACAGCCATCCTGCAGAGAGGAACACACAATTACAAACTCATTGTTCAATCATTTAAAGTGAAGTGTTTGAGCTGCACACAGTCAACTATACTGTACTTTGCTTGGTGGAGATTATGTAAAGTCAGAATATTGAAATTTAGAATATATTCAATTATTGAATATTGAAATGTGCAAACACTTACACCATGGTGTTAAACAATAAATGATATTAAATTAATCACACAAAGTACAATAACAGTGAAGTACATCACTGAGGAGAGGATTAGACTAGTCAGATGTACGGTGGCGTATTGTAGGTGGTGACATTAAGGATCATAGTTGCTGATCTGGTCCAAAAGCAATAGTGGGGAGAACTGAGGTAGTTTATAGTTAAATCAATTTAGTATACAGTTGGATAACAGCATTAATAAGCTGAAGGAAGCCCATAGCTTTTTATATCTCTGTTTCTATGTTACACAAACTCCTCCTACTGTGTTAGTTGGCAGCGACCAACAGCTTCACCAACATGACCAACAGTTAGCTTTGTTCTTGCCACTTGACTTGAATGAGATTGTTTGTTACTGGAAGACATCTCAGAAAGTCTGAATTATATAAAACAAGAGAGAAATATTTCTATGCATTTCTAATTGTTCATAAAAAGTTAACAAATGAAAACAAAAGTGTCCAATCTTAATGAGAATTTAGCCACTGCTCTGTTTGCTGCACAGCAAACACTATGAACCTGTATTGTATGATGGTCGACTTACCCAGCACCAACAGGTAGACTCCGACAATGGTTTCCCCTTGTTCAGACAGAGGAGGGTCTGTATGCAGGGTACTGAGGTTATTATTCCTCCATGGGATAGTCACCACCTTCAGAGCAAAACCCTTCAGAGTTATTTCCATGGCCTGAACTTCGATGCCTCGGCATGAATTCTTTCGGTCTTCACAACAGCTCTGCTCTCTTCTGCTTTCAGGAGACAATGCAGACTTAGACCAGTATGGGGATGACTGGTCAGTTCATTTTAAATCCAGCTTAGTCACTAATACCTGACCGTTCACTGCAGACTGCAGCTGTAATCCTATCTATTTCTTAATAACTTAGCAGGCAGAGATTTTGGGTGGAAATCCTACCCAACAGTGACATGTCTCGTCAGTGGGTCGGTTGATTATAAGTGGGGTCCCATTCATCTTAAATTAGGCAGAGTATTAAGAGTAATCTCACACAGAGACCTTCAGAGGCCTCCAGCAGAATCTGAACATGCAACAATACAGGACAATGACTCAAATCCCAATCTGTCCACTCTGAATTTGTTTTAAGTGGTTTATAATTATTTTTTTCTGCTTTGCTGGATGTTGAATCACAAAACATGCAGATAAGAGTTATACAATATGTCCAACTTACAGCTAAAGGAGTCTGTCTGAAATACAAATAAAAACCTTTTATTAGCTAATAAGTCACTCTTTCTTTCTTTCTCAAAACAAAAGATAAAATGTATCAAATAAAACATGAACCAAAATGTTCAAAATGCAAAATACAAAACATTGTATGTCCGCAGTAGGAAGAAGCAAAAACTTTTCAACTCTAACCCCCTTAGTGATCTAATCAGTCATTTTCATTTATCTTTTACCCAGTAGCCATTCACCAAGATTATGAGGTTGCATCATCTGTATGGTCAAAGATGACATTCAGACTGTTATTCTTGATACTTCATATTATATTCCCCATGTCCCATGCTGTCGTTCATTCATTCATTCATTCATTCATTCATTCATTCATTCATTCATTCATTCATTCATTCATTCAATCAATCTTACATGAAGTGAGAATCAGGGTACATCACGGGACATGTTGACAATTCATTTCATGGCACCCACAGTTCAGAAAACGTTCTTTTGAAATGAACCTCTTTTTTGCCATCGTTCATCCAGTCTGCTTCTCACTTGATGGTGCTTTACTGGTGCTTTACTGGGAGACTTTAGGAGATGTGGAATCCAGACTGATGTAATTTGGATGGGAAGTCCTCACATCACAGAATGGTGTTTTATGCTGTTATAAATGCATAAAAGATCAAAGGTAAACTTCAAGTTTGTGACAGAGTAATATGAAGTCATTTCCGACAGCATGCTAGCTGAAAGTGCTGGCGAACACGTTGTACAGTATGTGGTCTGGCAACAATTTGTATCTTTCTGACTGTTCACAAAATTTCTTTGTACTTTAAGCAGAACCTCTGCAAAAGTAACTATAAACCTCTTGCAACTTCTTCTCAGAGTCAGTTTTTACTCTCACTAATCACTTCCATTTAGAAAAGGGCAGAGAGGTGACGACTTTAGTCCTACAACTGTGACTGAGCTTTGACGTATCATATAAAACATAATCAAGTTAGTGTGATCCAATGTGTGCTCTGCCAAATTCAATGAGCTCTGATGTCAGTGAGAAAACATCTGGCACTTCAAGAGCATGAGGAACGTTTCCATATGACTTACAGAAATACTCCGAGAAACACTCAACCTCAGCTTGTTTGGGGAATCTTACTAACAGATGCTGAGCCTGTGTTATTGATTAAAATACTTTTGTAAGCTCACAATTACTCCACATCCCTCCCTCCTCCATCCTTTTTCCCTTTACAGTGAGGTTCTCTGTAGTGGCACACCTTCCGAGGGAGTAACCTGAACCTCTGCCCTTGGTGTGCATATTACTCACAGTGTGCACCTTGTTTTCCTCTTTTGGCAGCCACAGAGCAGCTCTGCTGGCCCTCAGGATGTGGAGGTAAGGGCTGCTGCTGCTGTTGTTGCTGCTGCTGCCAGATGCGTCAATGCTTCCGAGTTTTCTGCATCAAACCTTTTCTTTGAGGAAAAGAGCAAGCCAAAGGGAAATTGAAGCTCTGACCCAAACTGTCATTCGTCCAGCAAGCAACACTGAGCCTAGTCTTCACTCATGGTTTCAACCAGAGGATGTCACATGACACAGCTTTGGCTCTGCAGCAATTCCGGCTTTGGCAGCATGAAGGTGTTGTGAAGCCACTGTGGTATGGGGCTCTGTTTAAAATGTGAAAATGACTAGGGCAGGCATCCTGCAGCAACCTTGCGAGGCAGTGCTAGGTTTTACGTTGTGATGCATACAGTGGCTAAGATTGGCAGCCTGACACAGTGAAAGTGAAGAGATTAGACTGTCTGGCAACAAGCAACCAGTGCATGTCATGTAAAGGACAGCTGCTTTGGAGATTATACTGCTGCTAAGTGAAGAGGTCAAAGGCCAAGAAAAACCATGGATTCAGCAGGTGCTAAGTAAAACATAACATCTGTCATCAGCTGACATGCGATAAACGTGTGAAGGCAGGATCTTTCACAGTTGCAAAGAGATTTGTTTTGGATAAACTGCATCGTAATACTATTTTACATGAGGTTTTTCCAGTTAAGCACAAAGCAGTGGCTCAAGAGTTAAGGGGTCAAGATTAGCCTAACTCTCTCTCCTGTATGCTTTGGCATGTGTATATATGTAAAGCTTGGTGATCACAGCACAGTGGGCCACTGTATCATTAGACTCATGATGATTACTCCGTCTCAAGCAGAGTCTGAGATGTGAGTTTAAAAGCTCACAATTTTCCAAATGGAAAATCACAGACACATATGCTATTGTGAAAGTGTGTGTTAAGGGCTGCAAGTCTGTCTGAGGGCAACAAAGTCTCTCTTCACAGAGGACATAGACCAGGTCAAAAACCAATGCAGGATTGCCTCTGAAAAAGAGAGAAAGGTCCACACACTTTTTCTCTCTGTCACTTAATTAGACACACAGGGACTGCTTGTATAAAGGATCCAAAGGTAAATGGTCTGCCTGTCATTTTTTTAGTCTGTGACATGTGCAGAAATACATTTTTTCATACTTCCCTGTAATTCACAGCTATAAAAAGATGGAAGATTTTAGAGCTCTCAGAGTAAAATAGTGACAAATGTTTGTTTAGGTAGGTGTTTCCGAATATAACTTCTTTTACACAGAATCTATGTAAAAGTTGGCGGTCAACATGCTTCTAAACAAACCCTTTCCTCATAAATGGACAGATTAGAACTTAAAGAAACATGCAGAATCCACAGGGAATCCATACACAGACAATCACATCCATCAAATCTGAATAAAACACATCTATTTGTGCATGAGGTAGAAACATATTCACTGTGCACTGTCATGAAGCAAAGGGAGACTGCAATGACTTTACCACAGGCACAATGCCCAGACTGTTTTCCTCATACCACTACACCAAAACAGCTCCAACAACTGGCTCAGCCTGGCTTGCTGTTTAAAATACAATAAGTGGATGGTTTTAAAGTGCTTTATTTGCCATCCAATTCAGCTTTACAAAAAAGCATACAGGAAAAGAATGGTTTTCATTTTCAGTCTTATCTGCTGTTTTTCATATCCAGAAGAAAACGGCTGCAGTGTTGGTTGAACGGCTTGCAATAAACTTAATAATAATCTCTACAGATAAAGAATAGATTGAATGGTTCAGTATGCCTTTAATAGCAAGTGAAAAAAGGTTCTGTGCCGAGATCAAGAGCAATGCAGATTGGTTTGTGTGGCGCACTTTCTTTGACTTCGAACCATGTCCAAACATTTATTCAGGCATCCTGTCCTGTTTGCAGTTTTGCTCTGGAGGTTCTTGGATCTGGCAGCTAATTTATGTAAGCCTGTCATGAGGGAGGAGTACTCATCTTTACCCAAGGGGGTCTGTCATGTCATGACATGAAGGAATATTGAATATTTCACCATACAAAAATTCTTAATAAAGGCTTCTCTTTAGTATTAAGACAAAATAACCAATAACACGTTGAATTTTGTTTCCTTAAAGGCAGTAAAAGATCACCATCCTTCAGAGATCTTCAACTGATACACTTTTGGATTTGCCAGCTGTTTGATGCTCGACCGAGTACAGCTTGTGTTTCCACTGAAGCAGCCCTGAAGGGTATCGACAGCTCTTTGAAAGTTTTGTGCTCTGAAATTTAAACTCTTCTTAGGCTGTGGGGTGAGTGGTTTCGTGACCTCACACATCTGAAGGACTACAACTACAGAAGAGTATGAACATCTTGAGGCAAGCCAAACTATCCACCAACATGATGCAACGTGACACCTGGACTTCTCTGTCGAAGGTGGAAAGGGGAAAGCAAATCTGAAATCTGCCATTCAGGATCAAAGTCACACATGACAAGTTTTGCAAATCTTAAAAAACAATGACTCTGTTAGCAACATAAATGTTCTGGGTCATCCAGAAGCCAGACCAGGGTCGATTTGTTGACCCGTGAGTATCAGCAGGTCAGTGGGAATACACCATTATCCTCTCCATCAGCAAAAACTTGTTAACCCTGAAAATGGCTCCTACTATACCAGATGACCCATGACTCATGCCTGTTTGGGCCTAATTAAGAAGGAATAAGACAACTTTCAAGTTGACCTGTTAACTGTGGAGTGAAAGTGGCCCCTGAACAGCCATGCTGAAGCCCCCGGGTTTCAATGACTGAATTTCAGACATAGTTCTCTCTGAACATTTGAATGCATAGGAATTCAAATGGATTTGCCCAAATCAAGCAGTCACAGCCCATCCATTCATCCATTCATCCATTCATTCATTCATTTAATACAGCTTAATCCCACTAGCCCATTCATGATGTTGGGAAATTAATTTTATTTAAAGTTTATTTGTCTGGGACATTTGCATAAAACATTGTGCCATAAAATCATGAAATATAATTGCATACAGATTTGTAGCCCAAGTTTATTTGCTGTTTCTGACTCTGGTAAGACTTACAGTTTTAAAAGGGACAAACAGAATATTTATACATTGCTGTTTTTCATATGTAGGTTGTAAGCAGAGGAGCATGGTGTTACATGGACTAGAAATGTACAACGTACAACAAATGTTTAGCTTCAGCTACCTTAAAGGAATAGTTAGAAATACAGGGAACATTTTATTTTCTTTTACCAAATTTAGATAAGATTATAACTCATCTAATCTGTGATGTAAATGTGAACACTGTGGGCTAGCTTAGTTTAGCATGTAGGCATGAAACAGCTAAGCTACACAAAGATTTATACAAACAAAAATGAAAAACCTAATACAGCATAAACAATTTAATGTCCCCTTCAGAAATGAGGTATAATCTGTTATAAAGAAACTTTAAATTTAACTATAAAGTCTTTGTAATTTAATCTTTTTATGTTGTGTTATCTGTAAAGGAGGTAGATTGACTTTCATTGAATGGAGGCTTAAAAGAAGTTTTAAAAATTGTTTAAATGTAAGAATTTGCAACTTTTCATCGAGGAGATGATAGATTACATGATGCAAGTGCCTAATTGCTTGACAGACTCCAGCTTCCCTGCAACCCTGAATTGGAATAAGAAAATGGATGGATATTCACAACACATACAAATTAGGAAGTGGTGCATGAGGTGAAAAGGAAAGGAAAAGTCCATTTCCCCCTAGAAATCCCTGATCACTGGTTCCCATATCAAACTGACTGCAAGGTGCTACACTCTAAGTTATAGAATGATCATCTGACTCACAGTCAGCCCTTTTTGACCATTAAGTTGACTAAAAAGCACAAATAAATAAAAAATAAAATAAAATAAAATAAAACAAAATAAAATAAACATGTAGTATAGTACAATTTTAAAACTATAAAGAGAGAAAAAAGTATTTTAAAAAATAAATTCAAATGTAATCCAAAGATATTAAGACTAGTTGAAATTTCTTTTGTGGTCCAAAAGTTAGTAATTTGTGATCAGCTTTTCAACCAATCAGACTTTATCAAGGTAGTCATTGTGTATTAGGATGCTCAAATGATGACAGTTATGGATTTAAGTATGCATAAATTTATGCTCACAAAGTAGCAATAGAGATGGGGTATTATACAGGTTTTTTATTAAATATTAGACTTGAAACACATGCATGTTAATTTAAGTATGTGAAAGTACAATGACGACAGTTTCTGAAATGAGTTTACTTTTCTTTCTTGTAAGGATTTTGTAAATTTATCAATTGGTTTGTAAGGATGTCCACAAATAAATACAAGATGATAACATAATGACAGGTGATGTACAGACATTAACGTTGCACTGCATTTTAGAGGAACAAACTCTTAAAAGTCACTTCACACACTCTATCCAACTCCTTTCCCATATGTGAGGTTCTGAGGTCTGCTCTCACTTAAAGAGAAGAGCTTTCCTGACCACCTGGACAACATACCAGACTGCCAGTCCTTACAGTGACTTACTTAAGTGTTTCAACACCCAGCTGTGAAACACCTGACAAGATTTGGAAATTTCATTAACAGTAATGGCCACGTGGTGTTACATTGTTGGTTAATGTTTGTGCATTTGATTAATAAGGTGATTCCAGGCTTGTTACATATACTGTTAAGCTGTTTTTCAACAGATTTTATGAAAATAACTGATGAAAAACATAGAAAGTTAAATCAAACTGAAGTGTAACGCCACACAAAAATCTAAGCGATTATAAATCAGCAGTGAAGGTCAAGTGAATAAGGATGCAATAAATCTATACATCCTTTGAGGTTTGCAGTGGCATATATCGTATAAATGATATATCCCTCATCATGCCAGCACATTTATTAATCTTGGCACAGCTAGTCATTTAATTTCTTCCTCCATGTGCAAACAAGCCAGCAACATGTAGATGTGTTACTGATACAAACAGAAACCATAAATATGAGGTAATATGTTAAAATCAGAAAAAAAAAAAAAAATCAGACAGATTTCATGTGTTTGAAAAACAGTGTTTGTGCTGAAAAACAAAGACCATAAAAGAATGTAATGATTTGGTTGGAACCACTGGCTGCTTGGTTATTTTACCCCTCTGGTCACTATCTGTTAGCTCACCTTTTGGTCTCCAACACCTGAGGGGAAAAATCTGGTTCATTAGTAGCTGTTAAATGCCCCATTGTGTTCACGAGATAAGTAATTATTATGTCTGCCTGATGTTTGCTGTTGAGCAGGTGTTCAGGCTTATTGAAGTGGGGCAGAAAAACAAACCTATACTAATCTATTCTATTCTATTCTATTCTATTCTATTCTATTCTATTCTCATTTAGCAGAGGCTTTTTTTTCCCCCAAAGTGACCTATCTGAGAGTGAGAGCAACACAAGCAAGAAATCAACTAACCGACCAAACCCAGAAGATGCAGTAACATCAGACTCACTCAAGTCAGGTGACAACTCTCTGTAGGTTTATGTGACACAACTGCTCCTTCACCCATGTTTACTTTTGCTTTGCCTTTTTTTTAAATTTACACCTTAAATGATTATAATGATTCCTGTGGCTCCCAGGCCATGTGAATCATTATAACAAAGTCAGTTATTAGCAATAGCACAGGGCACATTACAGAGGTGCGTTCACACTTTTGCTTTTTGCTTTTTTTGCTTTAATTACACAGAGATTACACAGGATGTTGCAGTGGTGCTTATTAAATCTGTTACGATTGACCTTATGCTGGCTGCCCTAGATCAAAATCACAACATCTCAAACATTTAATTATACTGCAGTTTTTTACTAGCTCGGGTCTTCCTGTATCAGCTTAGTTAAATGTTATTTACTCTGAAAGTAGTTTATGGATGCAGCTTTTTTTTCTATAATTTAACCCTCTAAAATGTGTGAAAACAGATTTCTTTGTAGTGCCTGCAGATTTTCTTGGAAAATCAGAGCAGAAGTTGAGATGATATATTTCCAAAACATCATTCCCAGAATAACCAAACTCCCTGGCCTGCAGTGGACTGCAGTTCTTGGTCCTGAGGTTTGGATAAGGAAACCTCTGTTTTACAGTTTATGTGACAGTCTGGCTCCCAGACCGAGTGCTTTTAGATAAGTTCAGCTTTAAGGTTCGGACTAAATGACAGAAACCAATCCAGCAGTGTAATTTTTTTTTTTTTATCAAGGCAGCTAGGCCTGGTAAAAGGTTGTTTGCACCACAGCTGCCATAAATACATATTCACATGAGAAAAAACAAGCAAACTTGGAATTCCAAAAGGATTATTCTCAAATACTGCTATAAAGTGACTCAAAACACACCAAAATAAAGACGCGGAAAAAGCTCAACATGTTAGATGTGCGTCATGCTGTGAAGTGTTGTCGGACACTGGAGAGATGAAAGCACTCCAACTCTCTCGGGGAACATGGCCAAGACATTCTTCTTTGAAGCGTTGCGATAAAACTGGTCTCACCACAGGCTGATTTCACCAGGATGTCTTTGAGAGATTTTGATGTCTTGCACAAATGGACACTAAAATGAGATGATGTATAAATCAAGCGCAGAAACTAATAAGAGATTTTGCTCGGGGTCTGTTGATGGTGCCAAAGAAAGAATGAGTTTTATCTGCGTTCACAACTATCCTAATATCTGCCAAATTAAATCATATTCAAAATGTCAACATTTAATCTACACATACCTATTCCTTGCTTAAGATGTTGTTTCATCAAGCACATAAATTGATTTACACATTTGCCTCATTTAGTGTTCCCCAGTTTGGAAGGATGGGATATTTATAAACTGTGACATTTCTCAGAAGCATGAGGTGTTCAGGATCTTTTTCACCTGGACAATCATGGTCACAAGAAACATCTTGGCTCTGTAACTCATATCCCCACATGAAATTCCTGAAGGGAGGCACTACAAAGATGGGAACAATGGTGGATAAGTTGAAAGATAAGGAAAGACCAAAAGACAGGATTATTCTCATGAACATTTTAAGTCCTCACTGCACTTTCACTTTTCATCAAGTGTTTTGGCTGCACACGGGCAGAAGGAATGCACCGTAGGGCAGCCTGCAGCTCACCCTGACAGTGCACCATTCAGCTTCACTCCCCCTGTGTCAAGCCCACGTCTTAACTTGTCCTCCTCAACCTAATATGAATCCTAAGCATCATTTGATGTTGGATATTTGTTCCTCCAAAAAAGGGAACATCTCACCGTTTCCCTGCATTTATACTAATGGCTTCGTTTGGCTTGATAGAAACCTTGGGAAACCTTGCCCGGAAGGCCATCTGCATGTGACACTGAAAATAGATTATTTTAGAGATGTGTTGACAAGCTGATGTCAAGTCCAATACATCTGTTTCTGAGAAGTCAAAGGCGAGGGTGTGGCTCCTGGGGTTACTGAGATTAATGGCTTTGCAGGTCATGTGCAGGCATGACAGAGAGTTTGCCCCTTCCATCCATCTTTATGTTTTGCAGCTTTTGCAGACTGCCGTGGAAATGAAAATACACAAACTTCACTTTCACGTCATGTTAAACTGAAGTATGCAGGTAGATAAACTCTCTCTGAAAGGACTGAAAAAAACCCAATAAAATCTTGGAGAAAATGCGGATTCTTCTAAACACAGTAGACTCAAAATTAGATGGTAAGGCTGTCTTCTTATAGCTTCATTGCTAGAAGTATTTGGGCTGAGAGTGCTGCAGTCCTGGTTTGAATATGGGCTTCTGGCTGCCTCCCACAGTCCAAAAACAAGTAGTTTAGCTCTGCTTGTATTGTCATCTGTCTGTTTGTGGCAACGCAGTGACTGTCTGGTAACTGTTGCTTTCCCAGTTTTAGCTGGGATGGGCTGCAGCTGCACGCAACCCTTAAGGATAAGCAAACATAGTTACAGTAATGGATAGATAGGTTGTAAGACTTGAAATTATTGGCCTCACTACAATTCTGTTGGTCTGCAGGAGTAAATAGGAAACATTGTGTGGCAACTATAAATTCTTTCATAAAGTACATATCAGGCAGGAAGAACAAGTAACTCCTCCTGGCTTCTGATGAACTGATGGGAAAGTTTTCATTTTGCCTATGCTTCAATCATTTTTTGTTATGAGAACTGATTTTAAATATGTCTCATAAATAACAATCATTTATCTTGAAAATGATCCATTAGCTTAGTGGATGCACCTCTCTGAAGCCAACGTTACATCTGTATGCTGAATGAAGATTTGCTTCTTTTAGATGGTTGAGAATATTTCCAAAAATGTTCAAACATTTCTTTTTTCATTTTTCATTTTTAACAACCAACTTCACATTATAAAGCAGTTGATGCAGTTTTTCGTGTTGGCCATCACCGAGGCTGACCATATACAAAGAGACTCATGTTCTTGAATGTACCAAGCAGGCTACTGTATTTATACATGTACATATGAACACTCTTTCTTTTTTTTTTGTAATTACATACACCCACTGCAATACACACCCTAAATAAACAGTGAAAAATAAAAATAAATTTACTCATAAAAGACAGATGTTGCCATTGGATATAAGATTTGTCTTGGCTTCCAGCCTCCCACGAGAGAGAAAGATAACACTCCGAGGGTAAATGAAGTTATGTATTGGGTGTGTGGTGGCTGGTGGAACAGTAGCAGCCAGTGCTGGAACGTGGACACAACTTAGCCCTTGAACGCGTTCCACTGTGTAAGCCCAAAACCACATCCTTATACCCATATTTTTTTTTAAAAAAGAAGCTAAATCCTAAATCGTGATGGAAGTTCCTTCTCCGGTGCAACAATTTACATTCATGGTTTTCTTTATAACACTCGGCCTGCAGCAACTTCTAGATGGAGAGATTAGAGATTTTTAACAAAACGTCTGTAGCATGAATAACAACGGACAAATGTGTCAAAACTGCAACAACTTCACTGCCTTTAAGTGGGACACGCGCTGTCACTTTAACACTCCCCATCCACACTCTCTTCCCATAATGGGCCACTTGAAGAAACAATCATCAAGTGTTTGCTCAAAGAGGTCCTTACTATGTTGACTATTATTCTACACTCTACAGGGTGGGCTGCCTCACTGGCTGTATCAAATGATCCCCTATTCTGTTTTCCCCTGAGTGGATGTAGTGGTCAAAGCATCAATGAACCACTGTGGCGGTGCAGAACTCAGACACGTAGCCAAAAAAGGAAGCTGTCAGTCACTTGTAAGGCTTAGACCACCTCAATAATTCTCTTATCGTCTGCAGTTTCAGGATAAAAAAGCATTTTGTCTGCATTTGATTACTGCGTTCTGTTGTTATTACAAGAATGTGGGGATTTTGTCACATGCTGGTTCTTATTTTCTTTTCAGACATGCATGTTGATATGTGTGGAAATAACCAACCTTGCAACTAGTATCTCATAAAGACAGTTTATTTACCGTCTGGGATTGACCGGGTGCAAGTCAACAAAAAAAGGTGATGACTAAACCATAACCTCTAATGCTCTTCATTCCTGTCTGGCGTCATGAAAGAAGCTCTTCAGTCATGACATGTTAAAAAAAAAACACTCCATCCAGCATCTCTACCCTGGGGGGGAAAGAGCGTAGGTGTGGTTGCAACTTTCAGATTGTTTTGCACTTTAATCTCTTTTGAAAAAGAAAAAAAAACAAAGGAAGCAAATCTCTGAGGATGGGCTCAATGGACCAATTCCAGTAAATGTTTCCATTGGCAGTGTGTATACAAAGCAGGAGGAAAAGCTTCAGGGAGCACTGTCAGCTGACCTTTAGGAAATAGTTCAGAGGACACTGGAATAAAGATCTAAAACCGACCACAAGAACTTACTTGGCATGAAGCAGTGATGCAACATCTGGTGACCCCTGTTCAAATCTTGAGCCATGTTAATATATGGTGGACAGTTTTAGTGTCCTGCATTACGTAATGTCACTGAAGCACCTGTATGTATGTGCATGACCACACTGAGAGCATCTGACACACAGCCGAGAAACTTAGCCTATTTATCCTTCAAGCTGACAGTCAGCACAGCTTAACATGGATTTCATTTTAATTTATGATGGTTAACTGAATTCCACACATCTGTAGCTGTGGGCGAAGTATCTGCCAAACATGAGGCTTGCAACTTGAAGCCAAAGAAAGAAGCCATAGAACTGTAGCACCATCTATCTACAGGAGATGCATGAGTCCTTTTGCAGGTGACTGGAAGACTGAAGTCTGTCTGGGAAATATTTATCTTGCTAAATTCTTTATAACTGTCAGGTCTGTTTTCATTTCTGTGACTCCGATACAGGTGAAGCTAATTTGGCTTGCATTTTTCCAGGTGGAGGATAATGTGTGCATCACACTGAAGCTGTGATCTGACATTTAGAAAAACAAAAAAGTAACGAAACACTTTCACTCTCACACACACACACACACACACACACACGTACACAACCACTTTAAACTTTCATGAATTCATTTATTGATAGATGAAGAAATGTGAAGACATTGCAGTTTGGGGGAGCGAATGACGAAACTAAATGTCATGATGAAGAATAATAACAGTTCATTGGGTCTTTGATTTGTTATAAAAACTAAGTTCCCGTATCTACAAGCTAATCATGCAAATGGAACGGCTCTCTGTCTACACACACTAATAGAAAAAAAGCAAAACTTTGGCAAATCTCCCATTTATGATCACTCAAAAGAGCACTTGGTGATAAATACCATTGTGTTCATACAGACACTGTTTCAGTAAACTAACAGAAATGAAATTATCAAGGTGAGCAGAATTAGGTGGGAATTTACAGACTTGCTTCCTTGTTTTTAGGCAAGGCAGAGATGACTTGTCATTTCCAACACTTTCTACACTTTTTTGAGAATAAATAATACATTTTCACAAAAACAAGTGCATTAGGAAAGTTTCAAGAAAATAGTAAGGATTACATCAGCAAAGCTGTGTCATAAAACAGGAAATCCTCCCATAGTGCTTTATAATATTCACATATTTTAGATCAATCAGTCTACGGGGCTTTTTGTAAAGTTTAATTCAATTAAACATTACCAGCAGAAATGAGTGTTACTTTTTTTTTTTTTTTACAAACATCGGCATCATAAAGCTGTTGTGTCACCAAAGTCTTTGTTCCACTGCGCGTACATGGAGAGAGTAGCTGGACTAACAGTGGGTTTAACCCGCTTCAGGGAATCCTCAAAGTCCTTCTTCTTGATGTTTCGCATCTGTGAACACAGGAGTGAAACCCGAGAGTTAAAGTAAAAAAAAAATAAAAAAAAATCTCTTTCAATTGTAAGGTTGAACTTCTAATAGAAATCAATTGGTTCTTAGTAGGTCTCAAAATCTGGTGTATATAAGCTGAGGTGAGCAACAACATGACATTTTAATAAGTGTCCTTATTTATTTCACCAATATTAAGGCAAAAATGCAGAATCCAGGGAAACCCAAACCGAGTACAAGTCTTGCCCATACTGAGTACCAGTATGAGTACCAATAATAAATCCCATTAAAGTTCACTGGTGTGTGGACCAGAACCTCAGATGCAAAGACAGAGAGGTTAATTGCACAATACGGTATATCATATGGCTTATCCTGAAGCTATCTGCTAAATGTAAGCATTAAAAACTGTCAAAATATTCCTAAATTATGAGGACAAAGTAATTTTTAGTAGATTATGCTATCAGCTGTCACAAAGCACCTTTATGCCCAAAGTTAGCTTGGTTTCTGTAATATCGAAACACTCTCCCAAGAATCAAATAAGAATACACCAACACAGCATCGGACTGATACCCGTTACTGGTATCGGTGCACCCGTCGCAGAGAATACATCCTTACTTCTTCTACAGACATTAATTAGTATTTAAATTATCTTAGAAAAACAACTATTGCTGCCCAGAAGCTACATCACAGAGTCCACAGGCCTCCGTTAGCATTGTAGTCAGTTCACACAAGCACATCACAGCAAGGCTATCTCTGCATGGGAGGGGTTAGAGATTAATGTCTCTCTAGAGTGCAGAGGAGGCAAAAAGTGATGCCAAACTTACAACGTGGACAGGACAATGAGCTCAGACATAGCAGCAAAGCTACAACAACATGGCAGTGAAACAGAAAAGGAGATGGTGAAATGACCACCGGTCCAGGCCACGACCTGATTAAAAATGCTGTTATAACACATTAACAGAATTGTTCAGTAACAAATCTCCCCAAACCTCAATAAACTGAATCAATGCAAATGATGCGAGAGACTAATAACATAATGCAGTTATAGCAGCTAAAGGGGAAGATGCGAGCGCCTGAATCACTGAGTGCTTTAATTTTCCACACATTCCTTCTACACTTTGTCTTGTTCTTTTGTTATTAATGACACAGATTAATATGTCATGTGCTGTACTTTTAAAAGACAGTGTACTTTCTTTTTCCACACTTCCAAGTACTGTTGTGTACTCCAACAGCAAATTAGCAGCAAGGAGACATGTGCAGTAATATTTGTGCTTCAACATGAGTATCTTACCTCACTAGCAGGCATATCACGGACTTGGTCCGGTCCCAACTCTATGCAAAACAAATTTCACATAAAAATAAACCACCTTTATAACAATGAGAAATGTTAACAGGTGACCAGAGGGATAAAAGAATCCTACCTCTGATGGGTCCGAGTGCGGCGTCTTTGGCTAAAAATGTCAGATCACTCCCTGAATATCCTTCAGTCGCCCTGTCAGGGAACAGATCCAGACATTACTGCAAAGTCACATAAAAATAAACACTGCTGGTAGGTTTGTTGTATGGCACTCACTTAGCAAGAGATGACAGCTCACTTTTGCTCAGTGGGTTCCCATGTTTTGCCAAAAGGTTTTTTAGCAGAGTGAATCGTGTCTGAAGAAACAAGAGTGATTGAGAGAATTTCAATTCATTCTAATGCAAAAGTTTACAACATATACTCATGCTGTGAATGAATACCTTCTCATCTGGGAGCGTCACGTAAACTCTTTTAGCGAAACGTCTGTTTAATAAACACAACAACAAAAAATAGCTGTGATTTTGCTTTTTTTTTTTTTTTTTTTTTAAAAAGTGAAATTGTACAGTTTGTACAGCTGCATAGCATACCTCAAAACAGCTTCATCAAGTTCCTGAGGCCTGTTTGTTGCTCCCATTACCAGCACCCTGTTATCGCCTCCTGACTGCACCTGAAACCCAGAAGTGCATGCATGAAAACGTGTTATTAGATATAACAGTTACTGAGAAGCTGAAGACTGTTCAGGATCAAATTTCTGAGTCTGCCGACTCACTTACTCCATCAAACTCAATGAGGAACTCGGTTTTTAAACGACGGGAGGCATCATGTTCCCCCTCCTTCCTCTCACAGAGCAAGCTGTCCACTTCATCTGAGTCAAATGGAAAAAGAAAGGTTAATTTCTGAACAGAAATTGGAAGTTAAGCATTAGAGCTGGGTAATACAGACCTATAAAGATGACGGAAGGCTGTAACTCTCTGGCAACGGCAAACAGGGCTCTTACAAGCTTCTCGCTTTCTCCCACCTCCAAGAGTCATTATAGAAAGAGTTAAAAACTCGAGTAGTGTAACACTTAATGTTAAAATAAAACATTTTTGTACCCATTTTGATGTCAGACTGGCAGCACTAATGTTAAAGAACGTGGACTTTGACTCCCCAGCGACTGCCTTTGCCTGACAAGAATACAGAAAAGCTGTAATTCACTGCAAAAATAAAGACAAAATAACGAGACATATTTGCAAACAATAAACTGACTGATCTAAATGAATAGAGCTTATTGTGCTGAAACCAACATTTGACATACCAGCATGGTTTTTCCATTTCCCGGAGGGCCAAATAAAAGCAAACCACGTGCAGGCGTTCTCAAACCAGTAAACAGCTAGACAGACAATTAAAGTTGTCACATGTAAAACTAATAAAGGCATATTAAGAGTAACAAAAACAAAAGAGAAAAGTTTTTAATGTGGTCACCTCTGGTCTTATGGCAGGAAGGATGACAATTTCTTGGAGTGCTTGTTTAGCCAGGTCCTGACCTGCGACATCTTCAAAGGTTACAGAAGCCCCACTGTCGTGAACAAAAAAAGCCCAATTAAACATGGTGTATTTTATACTTGTCTTGGTTTTGCCTTTGAACATCATAACAACATAATACCTCTGCATAATACCTCTTTATAACATTTATTAAGATACCTGTCAACCACATCATTGAGAATCAAGCTGGCCAGTTTACTGTCTACATTCTTGAAGTTTTTCATATCCCTTTTTGGAGGCTGCTTTGCAGCTGCAGGTTTTCCGTTCTGGGGTTTTACAGTCCGGGAGCTCACCTGAGGCAAATAATACAGAAACATTACAGCACACACCTAAACCTTAAATAATATTTCAAATAATAATAAAAACAGTGACAATAAAGTGTTACCCTTGGCTCTGGGGGCCTTACTGGGTATCTGGTCGTAGCAGGCAGCCTGATGTTAGAGGATGTACCTGACACTGAAGGCTGATTTGAGGTCTGTTGAGGACCACCTCTCTTTTTAGATGCCAAAGCGGTCTCTGTGAAGCGATGACAGGCAAAGTTTGACCAATCATGAACAGAGACAAGACTACACAGGATGGCCGACAGCTAGATTACTACCTACCTAGCAGAGCTAGCCTGTCTTTTGCCATGGTCAGATTAGAAACCATTTTATCTTGGAGTCTCTTAGCTCGATCATATTGATCTCCTGAAGATGAAAACACAAAGAACAAGCCTCAAAAATACTGACACTGACCATCAAGTACACGATTATATGTCTGACACAATACCTTGTCCAGTGATCTCTATTTCAATACCCCTTTCAAGCTCAGCAATTCCTGTCTTGTACCACTGCACAGCTTCCCCCTTTTCTCCTGTCATCACAGACATTAGGGATGTTTACCACAAGCTGATAAATATGGTGTTGATCCGTCATTAACGCAATAAACAAACCTTTATCATCTTCGTCGATCTTTAACGCCTTTGATATATACTCAAACGCCTGCTTGTGGTAGTTTTTAATAAGTTCCGCGCTGTCTTTACTTTTAGGAGTGTTTATTTTTGCAGACATTATTCTGGCGTTACTACCCCCCTGTTCTCAGTCCTGGTTCACTAAGGTGTTCCTGAGTGAAAATGCGGCAGCATTTGACTTTTAAATCCCAGTGTAGCAGAAGTCGTAGCTTGATCTTAAAAACTCGTTTTCTCTTGGGTTCATATGTTATTTCAGTTGTCGTCCATCATTGTATAAACAGTTCGTTTGCTTCCGCTTTCTCGTCGTCCAACTCATAGACATAAACGCCGCATAGTATCACGCTGCCTTTACGAGCTGACGTTCATCGCGCCGCCATCTTGGATGGGTCTCCAATAAATTTATTTGTAAGGTGTAGACCCAGCCACAACTATAACTTCACCACTTTTCTTTTACCTGATTGTTCTCACAGTTTGGTTTCTTACAAAGGGCAGAGATATTGCTATGATACAGGTCACTTTCAAACATTAAAAACTACGTGCTAAAAGATTTTTTATATTGCTATTAAACAAAGACATAAGGTAGCTACAATATAAATAAATGTAAATGAATTTGATACTAACGTGTTTGATTGTTTATTCTTGCATTTGGATTTATCTATCTATTTTTAACGGGTCAAATAACAAATTATTATTCAACTTTGTGAAATATAATTCCACACGATCTGCTTTCAATATTTTGACGGTTATTGCAACCCTATGCTGATCAAAATACGGGAATAGTTGTGGTATTTCTCTTGACTACGGTTGACTCTTTCTTTTTTACATATAACAACTGATCAATATAGATACAGTTGTACAAAGTCTGAAGATAAAGTATTCTATCAAAATTGTGCAATTCAAAAGTTACCCAAACACTGGGAGAGCGCAAATCTCCGCCAAGGCCTTGAAAAAGTTCCAGGATCCAAACAGTGATCCGGATCTGCATTAAAATTAAATCGGCTGTTCCTTTTCACATTTCCGACAAGTCCTGAAAATTTAATAAAAATCTGTCCATAACGTTTTTATTTATCTAGAACACAAACAAACAGATAAAGCTGGTTAAAATATAACCTCCTTGGTGGAGGTAATAAGTCTACCATGTAAAACTCTCTTTGTGAAGTATCAATATCACATTTTTCCATAAACATCTCATAGGAGTAAAATTTATCATTTGTATTTAGTAGAATGTTCACTGTTAACATTATTTAAAAACCAATTATGTCGAAAAATGTGTGTGTGTGTGTGTGTGTGTGTGTGTGTGTGTGTGTATGTGTGTGTGTGTGTGTGTGTGTGTGTGTGTGTGTGTGTGTGTGTGTCTGCGCAATATATTCCTGTTCCACAGAAAACAGTAATGTGGGGATGACTGCAGCAAGACTCCAAACGGGACACCCATCCAATATGGCGGCGACGCTGGCTCACTCATAGACATCATATATACGTATATATGATGTCTATGGGTTCACTCTCCAGCGCACAACCCGGTTTTCTTTTTCTCGTTGTTTTTGTGAGTTCATGGAGGAGTGGTTGTCAATTCACAGTTCTTTACTGCCATCTAGCGGAGCGGAGGGAAATCTGTGTTTCCTGTCATCACGTTACAGCCCAAGACATATGGTTACAGCGTGAAATGTTGTACGTTTACCTATTTTGATCGAGTTACAATATATTATATAAATCGAACTGTAAAAACATTAACTTTCCAATATAACGTCAAAGATAAGTAGGCTATCATGAGAAATGTAGTTATAATGGGGGAAAATTCTATTAAATTATTTCTTCATTTTTTTATGTTCAATGTTATATTTTATTTCTGGCGATTCTGATAAATGAAAATGAAAAAAATGTGATATTGATGACAGGCTCTTCAATAAAATCAAATTTAATCTTGGAAGAATTTGTGACATCAGCAAAACTGTGACCAGCTATGTTACTGGACTGCTTTAACTGGACCTTTACTGATGTAATAGTACCGTTTTTGTCGTAGTGTCATCTGCTGCTGGAGTACAGTATGGCTTCAAAGATAAATTGCATCAGTCACAGACCACAAATAGGTGTCTACTGAATCTACAGTTATGATTGGAGCCCAGAATGGTATAGATCAATCAGAGCTTGAAAAAAAAAAAAAACTATCTTTGCAATGTTTAGTCACTTGGAAGGTTTGTTTATTTCTCAAATCCTAGTGCTGTACCAATGGGTAAATACTAAGACCAAGCCCTGTTGAATGGTAAAAGTGAATTGGCTACTTTGTATTTTAAGGCAGAATTACAAAACAATGTTATTATATGTTACATGCTGTACCAGGTGATGGCAGAGATATTTAGTTTTTCTTTTTAAATGGTTGAGACAGTTAATGATGACACCTTATGTTGCTTTGTGTTGCAGTACACCTGTTTTAAGAAACGTGTACTAATACATTTAATTTGATTATAATGACTGCCCCCAAGCCCCACAATCAAAACTCTGCTTCTCTGCCCGGACTGCAGGACCAACCTTTGTTCCTGTGCCATATAAAATCTTTAGCACTCACCCATATTTGACCCTCTTTGCCCCTAATTTATCCAGCTAACTTGCTATATTGCACTAATATACTTTTACATGAGTAGTTTTTCCACCATGCATATAGTTATTTATTCTTTTGTTATTATCTTAATTATCTTAAGATCTCCAATGTAATTTGTCTGCCTTTGTCATCCCTGTATGATGCGTTATAAATACTTTATGTTATTTACAGTAGCCTAATCTGCATTCCAATACATTTTCCATTGAGTACAAGTGTGTTTGAGCTTGAATAAAATATTCATCATTTCATTAACTGATTGGAAACATGAAAAGTGTAAAAATAAACATACCCACAAACATCCACAGGAAAAATTGAATGAAAAGATTTTTTTAAACCTTCTTTTGTAGGGTTATACATTTGTCATATGTGGATTTAAATTTGTGATAAACAACCAGGTATAAATGAATGAATGAATGAATGAATAAATAAAGAAAGAAAGAAAGAAAGCATCAACAGCAAAATGCACTAATTTAATTTAATTTAATTTAATTTAATTTAATTTAATTTAATTTAATTTAATTTAATTTAATTTAATTTAATTTAATTTCTTAGACAGATTACAGGTTCATCTGGGCTGTTTTTGTGCTGACATCTTCGCCTCCACAACCACACTCGACCCGCTCACCTGACGGGCGATACAATTTCATAACCAAACAATCATTTCAGTAAAGGGACCGCCTCCACGATTCTTTCACCAATCACATAATGTTACAGATCAACTACCCAATCAAAACGTTATACGTCATATCGATAACACTTTCTGAGACGCCCCTTACCTGGCTCGACAGACAAATCAGTAATCCTCAGATTCCGACTGTGACAGCATTAAGCTTTAATATTGGTGTACCGGGTGTTTAGCATTGACACGATTGTACGATTTCGTAAATCGTGCCTTTCCAAATTTACATGATAATACCACCATACTGTCGAACAACTGACAACTTATTTACCGGTAGCAACACGGAGACCAGTTGACGGTACACCGAGCTTGTTAGCCAGCTAGCCCAGCTGTCTTTACAGTCGAACTGCCCTTTGTCTCTTCAAGCAAGCCAGCTAGCAGGCGTTGTTTCCTGACGGTCAGCCAAAGTCGGGTTTTTCAACTTTGTTTTGTTTATTTTAATTCAATCTTATTTGCTTGAAAGGAGTTAAGCTAACCAAGATAGGCGGCTTGGGAACCAAGATGTCGAATCGAGTGGTGTGCAGAGAAGCGAGTCACGCCGGGAGCTGGTACTCTGCTTCGGGTAACTGTCAAAACAGACCGGTCCCAGTTAGCAAACCAAATGCTAACTGATATTTATATTGTGTTTTTTTATGATTGTGCATTGTTTTTGTTGGGTCCCATATTTCCATAATTTACAGTAGCTTGGGATCATAATTTATCTCGCCGTAGTAGAGGGTGATGCCCAACATTTTGTTTGTAATGCTAACACAGATTATTTAAAAAGTCGGTTAGCTAACATTTAAGTGGCATCGATTGCCTCGTCTCTCTTATCCTATTTGATGCATGATTGGTTTTGGCTTATTCAGCACTTCATCGTATGATAGTGTCTCAAAACAAAGGGACATCTGGTGCTGGGTAATCTTTGTGACAAACTATCTGCTCATCCAAAGCTAACTTGGCTAACATTGAAGAACTTCATGGCCTACATGCTAACTGACTGGCTACACCAGTCAAATGTCGAAAGAGTCTAAAACGAGTTTTAGTTTAGGTTGTTTCTGACATAGCTATAGCTGTCTTTTTAGTCTCTCGCCGAGACTACTAATTCCTGTACATATACACTCCCTGATGTGAAACAAAGGACTGGGCAGGGCTGGGCAGGAATCTGAAGTTTCATGTTGCACCCCTTCCCCCATTTTACAAAACCTTCGCCTGATGATGATATTTCTTTTTTTTTTTTTCTTAAACTCACAAGGCAGTCAACTTTTCCTTTCGTACGTCCTCTCGACTGCACTATTACTCCTTAAGATTAAACGTGTAAAATGATTTTTTAAAAAAAAGTTGTATTTACTTCATATTGTATTTTTACTCATATATTGACAATAAGCGGTTGAATATTTATTGTTATGTCAAACATTGATGGAAAAGAAGTGTACTAGCAGAAAACACAGTTAATGTTATTGGTTGGAGAAACGGCTAAAATTCTGCTCGAAAAATATTTACTGATTTTACCAATTATACCTTATCATTTCAGTGGTAGTTGGGGAAACCTTGCCTCAATTGCAGTTTTTTGTGTTTATTACTTTATAAATTGTGCTAATGATAATTTCAGAGTTAATTAGCCATGCCACTTTTGGTCTTTATTCCAGTTTAGGTAATTGAAACCATGTCTTTCTTTTTTCTTGTCTTATACTTTTTTTAAAATCTTTGCAGGGCCCCAGCTGAATGCACAACTAGAGGGCTGGCTGTCCCAAGCACAGTCCACAATCAGACCTGCTAGAGCCATCATAGCACCGTAAGAACACAGTGACAGTCAGACTAAAAACATCTTGTGTAACGTCTCATTCTATACTGACACATCTTTTTGCCTGCAGTCATGCTGGGTACACTTACTGTGGTGCCTGTGCAGCACATGCCTACAAGCAGGTTGATCCCTCTATCACGTAAGTTGCTCAGCTTTCTGACTCCATTCCTCATTTAAGAAAATGTTTCATTTGACTGCTTCTTATCTTAATTTCCCTCCTCCTACAGAGTACTAGTGTAGGTAAAAGAACATAGTGCTGGTGGTTTACCTTATATTGTACAATGTGAGTGAGATAATGTCATGTTGCCCTTCAGTCGTAGGGTGTTCATATTGGGACCTTCACACCATGTGCCCCTCTCCCGCTGTGCCCTGTCACCTGCAGACATCTATAGAACACCCCTGTATGACCTGAGAGTCGACCAGAAGGGTATTTAATGTAGTCGCTCCTAATATTTCTACTCATTCAGTTGTGTTAATATCTCTCAGTTTTATATGTGAACTTGTGACAATTAACAACAATGCTTGGGCCATTTAAAGTTTCTCAGATTTGGAATATGATGTTTAGGGAAACATTTTTAATTACTCTGACCCATTGCACTGGAAATGCCTTTTCTATTTTAATAATTGCAACTCCAAAATGACTTAATCAGTAGATATTGTTTTGCAGCTTTGCACAAATTAAAGTGAGACTTCTTTTGCAGTTTATGCTGACCTCTGGAAAACTGGGTTGTTTGAGAGAATGAGTCTGCAGACAGATGAAGATGAGCACAGTATTGAAATGCATTTGCCTTACACTGCTAAAGCCATGGAGAGGTAATGCTCAAGGGAGCAGCGTTCATTAAACTACAACATCGGCACTTTCGTAGGAAGCAAGCCACAGATTGTAGCATTTTATGAACTCTTATTGGTGAACAAGAAGTAAGGGCAAGATTCCTTTTTAGTTCTTTCTTTTTGTTTGTGTTTACATACTGTACTGTTAACCAGGATTACATTGTTGCAATGGCATGTGGAGAGGAACATGAATAATTAATAATGTCTTCTGCTACTTTGGCTGAAGACAGCTATTTCCTCAGTTCCACAAGAAGGAAAATAAACATGATTCATGCATGAGTTGAACTGAGCTGAATATAGACAGTATATATAGGAAACATTTGTGGTTTTGAACATCTGTCACAAAAATTGTTGCATACAGAGCATAAAAATCACATTGAAATGGCTAATGTAACGATCTGATGTTGCAGCCACAAAGATGAGTTCAGCATTGTTCCTGTGCTTGTGGGTGCACTGAGTGAGTCTAAGGAACAGGAGTATGGGAAGCTGCTCAGCAAATACCTTGCAGACCCTTCTAACCTTTTCATCATCTCATCTGACTTCTGCCACTGGGGTATGTACCAACAAAGCAACAATAACAAATAAAAACAAAAAGAAAAAAAAACAAAGACTGAACAATTATAACTGTGCTATTAAAATATCATTTGTGACATTTTGGCATAAATGCTACATATGTGACATGACTAAAGTCAACTGTTTGCTGCTGTCTTTTTCTTTATTAAAGGTCAACGCTTTCGCTATACGTACTATGATGAATCTCAAGGGGAGATCTACAGGTCTATTGAGCATCTGGATAAAATGGTAACTACAGAGATGTTATTCAGATATGAGGACTTTCTTTGGTAAAGAAGTGCACACAAAACAGACAATGAGCCAGATCTATGATGCTGTTTGCACTGCATAGCACACATTGGATATGTGAAGAAGAAATATAAAGAATATGTTGGTTTTTTTTTCTTTTTCTTGTCACTGGTTTTTTTTTTTAAACATGGATGCTTCTGTTATAATTGAAGGATTTGTTGTACATCCAAAGGTTATTTTGTCAAACATGACTTGAGAAAAAACTTTCCATACATATAGTGATTGAAAGGGATGTGCATACAGTTTAAAAGTGCTTTGTTCATAACTAGAGCTGAGTTATATTAATGTTGGCCTTAGTAGGGCAGGTTCTGCTTTACTGATGGCTTGGTCACTGACTTTCCTTTTTGAGCAACTTAATGGACTGAGCTGTCATTAATTATACATGCATTTCTTGATGGGGAAAATCAAAATGTTTGCTTTGAAAATTATCACAAAAGGAGGGAAAAATCAGTTGTGCTTTTAATAACACTTAGCACTCTTATGATAGATAGAGATGTTAAGGTTTTGTGTATTTTAATTGAACTACGGTATTTTTCTGCTTGTGTAGGGAATGGGCATTATAGAGCAGCTGGATCCCATGTCTTTCACTAATTACTTGAAGAAGTACCGCAACACCATCTGTGGGCGTCATCCAATTGGAGTGCTGCTAAATGTAAGTAGTGCAAAAGAGGAATAAAGTTTAGTGGTGTGTATGTACATAATATTGTTGCAAGGTGAGAACCATGATTGTGTAGCCATCTGACCCAGACTGAAAGACCATTTAAAGGTTTAGGATACCTTTGCAGGTATTTTGAGTTAATTAGTTGATTAGGGTGTGACACCATGACTTTTTAAGATTTAGATTTTTTGACAATTTTCTAATTTTCTGAGTCACTGCATTTTGGGTTTTTATTATCTTAAAAACCACAATTATCAAAATTAAAAAAAATAAATGTTTGAAATGTTTCACTCTCTGTGTAATGAATCTATAAAATATATAGATTTATAGATTTCACATTCTGAAATGAGTGACGAAAAATATTGAACTTTTTCAACATCCTGATTTTCTGAGATGTACCTGTATAGTGAATACTAACGTGCTAATATAGCTAGCACAAGAGAAAACAGAACAAGATAAATATTCTGATATCAAAGAGGTTTTTCGCCACAATTAGGACACAACCTCTGCAAGATGAAATGTAATTTTTCGCATCTTTTGGCTAATTTACTGCTACATCTGCAGTTGGGCTCGCTGGCTCGTTTGTACATGCTGATATAATAATTTACGGTTTTTGCAGTGGTAGCAAAGAGTATTTTATTTACATTTCCTGACAAATATCAGCCAGGTTTCTAAATCAAAGTGAGAAAAAAACAGCATGACAGAACAGTCAATTTTTTTTTCAGTTCTGCGAAGTAACATACTGCCATTAGGCTAGGCAGAAGTTTAATTAATGGTACATTAGTTTCTATACTGATCAATCTTGACTACAATCTAGAATTTGAACAAACTGTCAATATGCATATATGTGTAATTACTTACGTTTTAATTATATTCACATTACATGTTAGTCTATGAGCAACGGAAGGCCTTCATTTAATTTTTTGTTACCCCTCTTGCAACAGTAACGGGCAACCTAAGTTACTATATTTTCACAGCATGAAAAAAAAAAGTTGCATTAAAAGTCTAAAAAAAAATTTTAGAACAAAAGTAATCAGCTAGCAATAATATTACTCATTTAATCTTTTATGTGCATAGAGAGGGTTATGTGCCGCTTTGCTAAAGTGAGAAAAGGCTGAGCTGAACATATGCACTGTATGCTGTTTTACAGTAACAAAAAAAAGAAGGTGTCCACTTTAGATGGTAAAGAATATGATTCTAACAGTTTTGGGAAGACAATACGTAACTATTCCACAGTTTTACCACTGCCTGTTTTCAGGTCCACACATGCATTTCTGCCCCCCAAATGCATTCAGTGCCCTTGTTTGCTGGTAGCTTGATGTTTTGCTGAAATAAATAGGCAGATATTTGATGCAATGGACATCAACTTGTTTATTCAAAGGCACATGTTGTTTTTGTTTTATGCTGATTGAAATTGCTGTGATGCTCTCTAATAAGATCAACAAATTTGTTTTGAAATCATTTTGTCACTCAGCCCTAATTTGCCACAGTTATAAAAAAAAGGACTTGCTCTCAATTACAAAGTAAAAAAAACAGTATGAAACTGACTGAGTCATATTGAATCAAATCTTTCTGTTGAAGAATGAATTTAATCTTAATCACATCTGGCTACATAAATAATTTATCTTACTGGAATGACCATCTCTAGTCGACATGGGCGTGGTGTTGATTGTCTCGATTTGTGCACACACTGAACATTTATAAAGAACAGCAGCTAAACAAGGGGGGAGACTTTGATTGTAAGTACAGGTTCTCAAACGCCACTTATTTCTAATCAATCAATAGAATGATTAAAAAAAATATACATTTGAAGTTGATGCATTTTATTGTAGATAACTGAACCTGATAGGTTTTTAGAATAAATATCTTACTAGTTGCTTGATTTTTACTGTAACTTAACCTGTAATCCTGTGAAAAAAGAAAAGGCCAAAATGAGACATCATTATTATAAACACTATATTTCTGTCTTTATTGCGTGTGTGTGTGGAGTCTCTGTTTACATGCTGAATTTTAACCAGCAACTAACTGGATGTCATTGTTTTGCAGGCTGTGGCTGAGCTTAGGAAGTCCGGTTTAGAAATGAACTTCTCTTTCCTGAATTACGCCCAGTCAAGTCAGTGCAGGAACTGGCAGGACAGCTCCGTGAGTTATGCTGCCGGGGCGCTTATCGTTCATTGAGGTCAACTTCTGCAGGGGCCAATGCAACGCCGCCACCCTGCCCTTACTATCTATCGCCATAACCTACCCCATGTGACTCCTTTTGCCCCACCCCCAAGTTACACCCACTATTGGAAGGAAGGACCTAAACACTTAAAGCCAATACAGATGTTTTCTCTGCTTCCCCCTCAGCTCTCCTCCCGCCTTCCTCCACCCTCCTCTCAGTTTGAAGTGTCTCACTGAGCCTTTGGTTGCAACAATTTGCTTGAAGTGCAGTTTTGAAAATATGTAGGAGGAAAACGTTTGAGGAGATGCGATTTGTCAATTTGGATCGGAGTAAGTGTCGGGGGGTGGAATCTTGTCTTTTTTTCTTTTCTTTTTTTGCAAGGACTGTAGATGTCCTCTTGTTTTCCTGACAACACAAAGGATTTGACTTGTAAAAAGGCAATCTTTATATTTGGACTCAATTTGTTCTGTTGTAGCCTCAGAAAAGGAATTATAATAAAGCTATGAATATTAATGAAGAAGGAGAATATTCAGATGTTGCCTGATACAAATGAAACGAGTCTTTTGATTGCTTCAGGCTATGTGCAACTTTAAACTTATAATTGCTACTAGTGCTCACCATATATTGTAGTTTCTAACAAAGGGCTGCACCCAACAAAGTTCACTAACTCCCTACTGTACAAAACCAAAAAGATTATTATAAGATTGGTCTATTAAATATATTTTGTTGTTTTTTTATTATCATTTGTAGTAGTTTAATCTGAAATTATGGTATTTACTAGGTGTTTAGATTATGAACAGCAGTTGTCACTTCAGCTCTAAAGGTCTAACATGGTTTGCCCACTAGATTCATTTGTGTGGAAGTGATTGAGGATACCACACACACACACACACACTCTATTAAAGATGTGTTTTTTGTCAGACTGCAGTTGTGGGTGTTACAGAAATGTAAACAAAAGTTGGATTTTGTTTAAACAGACTCCAACACAGACACCTCTAGTCTTTGTTTACACCGCCTCTTTGAATCGCTGTAGTGAACTGAAATGTCGCATTAATAGAATCAAGTGATGATTTATTTTTCCTTCCCTTCTCATAGACTTGTTTAAAATGTCTTCTGTTACACATTAAGTTCTTTAAAAGCAGCAAAGCTTTCATTTAGGTCGAAACAAAGATGCAAAGCGAGAATTTTTTTCTCAAAATATATGAACTATATCCCTGCTGTTGTCATTTGCAGCTCTTATGTTTTGATTGAAGAATGCCAAAAAAAAAAAAAAAAAAAGTTGAGGAATATTTATTTTTCATCCTTTATTTGATTTCAAGTCATGAGAATAGTGAGTCCATGCAGTATGAATATCAATTAGACAAACTTACTGTAGTAATAGATGCCACAAGTATTTAATGAGCTTAAAGTCATAAATTCTTCTGTAAGATTTGCCCACATCATTTTGGATTTACTGAAGCGGATATTTAAAAAAAAAAAAAAAAGGCATATATTTGCTTAATGAAATGTTAAGCACAGGATCATAAGAGGATCACAGTTAAGTAAAGCAGCGGCTGCTGTTGGAAACTCGTGTTTCCACAACGAACAGACAGGAGTTGACTGGAGGGCAGATTAAGAAAGAAAAGTGTGATTTTTAGTAGCAGTTACAGTGGGCAGCACGGTGTCTGCTGCCCCGTCATGGGGATTTGAATGTTACTCATATTTTTTACTTTAACCACTGAAGTCAAACATTCCCATTTAGCCATGTGGGCGCCCCTCGCTCCAACAAGACCACATTGAACTAAGTGGGCACAGACTGTAAGGTGGATCTCCAAACTCACTTGACCTCTAATGCTAATTTAAGGGAATCTAGCGAAGCATGACACACTGTGCTATTGTGCCTTTTATCACTGTTGCACATTAACATATAAAGCGTATTCTCACTTTCAGTCTTATTTTAGAATTTTTTGTTCAGTTTTTTTTTTTGTTTCAGTGTGTAACCCCCCCCCCCCAACCCTGCCAATCATCCCTTCCTTTTGCAGAAAGCCCAACTTTGTCTCCAACTCATTTAACACACCGAGAGTGTATGACCTGTCTACCCCGTCTGTTGGTCTAAAATGGCACCAACTGTTATCTCCTTTCTCCAGCAGGGAGTGGTGTTCTGTTTTGTCACACATCACCTCGTTCCTGTAGAGGGAGAGAGAGACAAAAGCTAAACCTCGACACTGTTCATTTTTCTGTTTATGGGTATTTGTTTTGTTTGTTTTAGAAATGGTTCTTGTATATATTTTTTTTCTTTGGTTAGAGAATTGGAACTTACACGTCATATACCTAAAAATACTGCTTAATTACTCCCTTAATGGAGTTTTTTTGATCTCAGGTTCCACTGACAAGGCATCCCAAAAGGCTCTTAACAAAAGGCCGAGGGTTCATGTTTCAAAAGAAGTAAAATATACTGAAAAGAAAGTCCGCTCTGGTGTCTTGTTCTTCTGGCATAAACATACACACACACAAAAATAAATGTTTTTTTTATGTAGACATTTTCCCCCCAGGTTTCAGTAAAAAAAAAAAAAAAAAAGCTATTGTTTGTAATTAGAGAAAGTAATTATGCTACTTAGAAAGCTACTTTTAAACCTTAATAGTAAATAGAAAATGTGGGTATTACATAACAGCATGTGTGAACGTGTTTATTCTGAAATGATTCAACTGAAATGCACTTAAGAAAGCTGAAATGATGGGGAAGATACAGATGAAGAGTTCAAACTGGTGTTTAAATTGAATTAAAAGGGTTGAAAGGCACCTTTAGAAACCATACATGTTCTTTGTTTTCACAAAGTTTATTTGTATGAAAATTTGAAAGGAGTTTCATTATGTTTATAATTCCATCTTCAATTTTTGCAAGATGTACAGAGCATGAGTCCCACTGACACCAACTATAACCACATATTTTGGATATACTTTTATCCTGATGTGTGATAATGTGTTTCTTAAAAATACCAAATAAATCTAAGCCTGTAACTTCAAAATACAGGAAAAAAGTTGACTGACAAACCCTCAGAAATGGAGGAGGATGATCTTTAAAAAAGGAAAGCATTTTCATGAGAATTATTTTTAAAATAAGAATATAAATTGCTAAATATAATTTCAAATTCAACAATCCATACAGAAAATAAAGTTTAAAAAATGGTTAGTAATGAAACGGAAATATTCAAAAGGAATTGTAAATTGAAATAATTAATTAAAAATTGTGATCAATGTATTTTTGAATACCATTTTGAACAGGAAAAATGACATTTAAAAAAATTTGGTCATAGGTATCTTAATTTATAATATTTAAAAACTGAATGCCCTTTCAATTTTCATTCTCTTTGAATTTTAAAGTTCTTTTTCCAATAGCATTTCTTCATGGTTTACCTCTGTTTTGCTTTTACTCATTTTTGAGTATTGAAAATCAAGATGAACCGATCACAGCTGCTCCTCAAATGTAACCAGCTTTGGTTTTTGCCTTTCTATGTTTCTGTCTTTCACTCCGATTTGTCAAAATAACAGCGCAACCTCATCGTCTGAATGGAGAGGAAACTTGGTTGCAAACGGATTTAAAAATGCAGGGGGTAATGGAAAATGAAATTACCTTTTCAAATATATAAAATTGAAAAGTATAACTAAATTTATGAATTTTTTTATTTCTCCCTTTGGAAATGGCATTTTAAAATAAATTTGCAAATCATCGTATTTAATTTATTTTTTCCCAATTTGCGCTTTTATTTTTCCCATATCAAAATCCTGCGAATGTGCTGAATTTTTCTACAGAAATAGATTTTTTAAAAAGCAATACAAGAAATACAAGTTAATATGATTTAACAGATTAGTTTTCATTTCATTTTTTTTCACCATCTTAAGTGTTCATTTGAGTATGCAGCATGTCATTTCACTGGTATACAGACTTAAATGTATGGTGAGAAGTAAACATATACTTGTATATATACTTTAAAATAATCCATAAAATAACCACAAACAGTGTTTCTGCAGTTCTTCCAGGAGATGTTTAGGTTAACATCACCAGCAGAAGCATACAAGAATAAACCAACACGAGCAGGGAGTTCTGATACCAATATCTGAAATTTGAATATCTACAGACACAAATATTTGCCAATACTAAATCTGTTTATGTGAACATTATTGTAACTATGGTAATTATTGCTGTTATAACTGTTTAGGATTTTATTAGGTTGTAATAAATTACCCATCCTTTCTGAGGTTACCTCACTAATACAAATATAATAACATTACAGATCTAACAATTTCAACAAGGTTTATTTTGATTTGGGACATTTTACCAAAATACACCTATACATGTGCGATTTTTTTAAACAAAGATCTAGCTTGCAGTGTAACAAAAAATGTCAAGGATATTCAAAGCATTTATATCTTTTAAAACATATCCGAAGCATGTAATCAAACACATCTGTGCTGGCTTGACAAGTGTGGTATCGGTACACTTATATTAATACCAAGTACGAAAACAAACATGGTATCGAGCCGATACTGGTGCACCCCTAGATAGAAGTTTATAGTAATGCACTTCTGCACTAATTCCAGCTGTCATGAAGTTGTCAATGAACTGGTTTTGTTCAGACCCACTCAGGAAGTTGCTGATTCAAGTTTTATTGTAATTTATTTTCCATTTGTGGCGTTGTTCAAATGTTAACAGGAGATATTCCTACTCCAAATAATTAGCTTCATTATCTGTTTTTATAACCATGTTTAATTGAGTTATAAAATTACACAATGTGTAGACAAGATAATTGTTTTTTTTTCTGTAAGGAAATACAGAATATGTGTGCTGCAGTTATGCTTCATTGTTTTAGCAGTCTTCACGCTGAGACTTCTGGACCAAACTTCCTTTGCGTATCCCTCTAAGGAACATCAAACACTGTAAAGGGTAAAAAAGGGAATCTAATCATTTGTATTTACATAATCCTCTAAGTGAAGTTATGTTTATGTAGCCTGTAAGGAGCTTGTTGTCTGTAGACTTTTATGTTATTAAAACTGAAAATGCTTTAGGTGTCAAGTATGAACCAGGATAAGCAGGTTTTCAACAAGAATGCCACCAAAACTAATCCCTTTATTGATTTATTTGTATCCAGAGAGGGTCACACACTGGCTCAACTTCAGTCTTGGCATGCTTATTTTTAAGTACCTGGTGGAAAAAGGGAACATGTCTCAGCAGGCTGACACACTTCTTTTCTTTTTTTTCATGGGAGGAGTCAGTGAGGTTGTTTACATTTATGGACCGTCATACAGATGCTCAAGATTAGAGGAAAGAATTAGTACGACACTCGCCATCCTAGAGGTGTAGATCTGCAAGATGCACTGCTATGAGAGACCAGTCAACCATCTCAGCTGGGCGATCATCCTGATTGGACTTGGCCACCTGGTCTATCATAAGAAGGCACAGAGCTCCTATGGGCGCCACATGACACATTCAATACAAGCAAGAATGGTACCTGCAAAACTAGCCTGGTTTCTCCAAGAGATGCCCGCCCTCCTGATCCCACTGCTTTTAATGCTGCCTTCACACAAAGCATCCAGTATGGGGCAATATCTGTTGCTTACAACATTTTGCTTGCATTACTTTCAAAGGTAAGAACGGACACAGATGAACTTTTTGCAATTTAAAAAAAAGAGCAGAAAAGCATGTTTACAAGATGGTTTTGAAACAGCATGTTTTCGGTATTTCATTAGTTCAGAAGATAAATCTCAGTCATATTTCTCCTATTTGACTTAGAAATCTATTTTATATGTCTATAAGATCCATTAAACTACTAAAAGTTTGTATGATATTTAAATAACACAATGTTCCATGATTTTATTGTTTAATTGTACGATATGAGAACTATGTGCTTTTGCAGCAGTGGTCAGATTTTCAGATGGAGACTGGCAGGTAAAAAAAAAAAAAGGAAAAAAATCATCCAAATTTTTTTTCCGGCTGCTGTAATCTGACACAAAACCCTGAGGAATGTTAACCTCCCATGAAGAAAGGGACTTGCAGGCACCTTAAAGAATGCCCCCATCAAGTTATAAAAAAAACATCATTTTTGCATGTGGGTGAAAACAGTGTTATCTGTCATAGATCCGGCTGATCTATCTGCTATTTCTCCATTAATCACAGGATATTTGTCTATTCATTGCTGACCAGAGGACAACCATTCCCACTGAATGTGATGTTGGGAGCAGGTTTCTTTTGCCTCATAAACGGGTTCCTACAGGGTCACTACCTGCTGCATTGTGCTAATTTTGATAAAGAATGGTCAACTGCCTATCGTTATAGAATTGGTAAGCACACTATCTGGAATCTGTCTAAAAGAAAATATGTCATTTCAAATATATATATATATATATATATATATATATTGTGTGTGTATATGTGTGCTAAATGTGTCATGAATTCATACCAGGCTTGCTGGTGTTTTATATTGGAATGGCCATCAACATACACAGTGACTATCTACTACGCAAGCTGAGGAAACCAAAAGAAGTAGTTTACAAAATACCTACTGGTATGACAGAGATTTCTTTTGATTAATCTTTTTTTTTTTTCCAGTCAGTGCTTGTACTGTCATGTGCTCTTTCTAATCTCCTGCAGGAGGTCTGTTTGAATATGTGTCTGGTGCCAACTACTTAGGGGAGATTTTGGAGTGGTTTGGCTACGCTTTGGCAACCTGGTCCCTTCCAACACTCTCATTTGCTGTGTTTAGTCTCTGCTTTATTGGACCAAGAGCCCATTATAATCACAGGTACCTTATATGTTATATGACAAAGGAACTAATTTATGGTACTTTATCGCACTTAATCTGAGTGATATTTATTTTTTTGCTCTTTTCTTGCAGGTTTTACCAAGAGAAATTCAAGGAATACCCTCAGTTTCGAAAGGCTTTAATTCCATTTGTCTTCTGAGGGCAAAAAAACATGCTGAAGCTCAGAAAATGAACCATCTCCAGAAAATGAGTGTACATATTTGCACTTGTCTTGATTTTTAACAAAACTAACACTTATTATAATGCACAAGAATCTGTTTAGATGAATGTGGTCAGTTTCAGTTCTGTGTAAAATCCTTTGCTATTGCTACACGTTATCTTTCATAAATTTGTAAAGCATTCATTCATTTAATTTTTATTTTAATCTAGAGAAATAGTTGAGAAATGACCTTTCTTATGTTTAGACAAAAACGAAAGATTAATTACTAAAGAAATCCTTAAGTCTTAATATTACTTACAAACAAAAGAAAAAAAAGAACTTTAAGTAGATTTTCTAAGTTTAGTGTTTGTATCCAGCCACTAGATCAAGGTGGATTAAGATGACAAAAACTGTTTAAAAAGATAAATAATGGTTTGCCATTTAGATTTTCATGGTTAAAAAGAAAATTAAGCCTGTGATGTGTCACTTTAAAACATGGCCAATGTTTTTGTACAAAGTTTCACGAGGATAACTGACTGGAAATAAATCACAGTGAACAAGGACTGAAACATTTTGTTATATTACAGTATCATTTTACAAAACTAATAAAAACAGACTTCATCATCTGGGTCTGCCTGAACGTAGGAAAATGAGTTTAGTTCCTGTAGATATTCTACTACTGTTATCCCTCACAGCAAAGCTCGCCAACCTGGAATTACAATCAGTTTTAGATTCAAGAAAATATTAAGATATTTGTGCTCAGTTTTGAGTTGCAAACTTTAATCAATATTATACAGCCATGCTAAAGGACAGTTCCTGCAGTTCTAAAGCTTGTTGAACAATTTAACTACTGAATGTGTAGTTTGTCGTACAATACAGAGCTGTAGGCGACATCTGAATAAAATCGAGCTTTACAATTACAGAGTTTGTGATACTATGAAGATACATGGAACTGAATTCATTTTTATTAAATGAATTAATCTCCGGGCAAGACCATACACCCCCTTCACTGCTACCATGTGGATGCCCACTGCTATCTAGGTCTTATTCAAGTTATTTTCTTTGAAGACCCTCTTCATGCAACTACCAAAATCTATGGACACTCACTCTATGCTTTAACCATGTTGGCTTTATCCTTTTATTAGCTAGCTTTTTGTCACAAGTCAAGCATTTTGGCTCATTTCCGTTCTGGTTCTTCATAAAACAAAAGTAAAAGTAACTATCAGCTTATCGTCGATACTGTGGTGTTTCTCAGACATGTTTTCGTAAAAAAAGGTGCAAAAAAAAACAAAACAACAAAAAACCAAGTTGCTAATACAAAAAAGAACAACTCCACTACCATACTGCTACCAGCTCACAGACCTCACTAAACCACAAATTACATAGTTTAAAATTTACTAGATGTACAACGTGTGGCCTATCAAGTTGCTTTTTAAATTTTTAACTAAAGATACTGTACATGTTTTGAAGTATTCTTGTATAGCAGATTTCGATTACTCTATTTTTTCTCTTTTGGACCTGGTTTCAAAAGTTGTTTTCAGGTTCCTGCAACGCTAGGTTCATGCAAAAGAAGTGTTCAATGATAAAAAACTTAATCTCATACACCTCAACTTGTCTCTGTGTGAACATGGAGTTCATTTTAACCATCACACATGCTCTGTACAGTTGAAGCATCATGGACTTCAGTGCTGTTTGGGACTCCCTTGCAGCAGTCAGGGACCCCCATGTTTGGAACCACTTTAAAAGATCAAATAACATCTGGAGACAAAGAAATGCAAAGACTCATTTACAAATTTGGACTAATAAAGTCTTTTATTATTACTATTATAAATAGTGAACAAAAATGTGACGATTATTAAACCTACTGCAAACCCAATTTAATTATTTTAACATAAAAATATTTCCTAGTATTGCTCTTTGTATGACAAATAATCTAAAACAGCATGGGTGTTTTTAGAGTTACTGATGAGGAAGGGTAGAATTTAACTACATTATTAAGCTAAATAAACATTTCAGCTATGTACAAATTGAATAAACAACAGACTTTATTTAGAGCATCAGATCCACCTTACAATAAATAAAATGTGTATTCTTTTAATTCACATCCTGAATTACATATCTTACATCAAGCGCAAGATTAGCCGTTTCCACAGCAACTTGCATTGCACTGAGTTTAGCTGTGAAGGAGTCAAGTACTTTTGGCTGCACAGAAGTATCTCTATACAAGGGTGCAGGACAAAACTCTGCATATTCAGTGTTCAGATAAGTCCACTTTTTACTTGAGCAACTATCCACCAGTCCACAGCCACAGAATCCCAAACTACCTTCTAAGTGTTCTTTCAATACATCTGCAGAAAGAGTCCAGTGGTGAGCATGGATCAGATCAATTGCAGAAGTTCCTCCGTCATGCTCCAACGACCTGGCCACACACTCCAGAGAACGACAGAACATCTCCACACCGAGAAGGAACTCGGTCTGCGAACACCCTAATGCCGATGCAGTCTCTGATACTTCATTCTTGCTCTACAAAAATAAAGGTGTAGTCATGACAAGCAGAAGTTTTATAGATTATATATTACTGAATAAGGCTAAATCTGAAGTGGATTTTACCTTGTGTCTAACATAAGCAGATAAGTGGGTCTCAGTACAGCCACCTCCAAGTAATGCATGCGGTTCTTTTAAGGTGAGCCTCAACAGATGCTCAGTCTTCTGGCACACTACCTTAAGCATAAACAATAAGGAAAATAACATCAGTTCATTCATCACAGTAACATACTGTCAGTAAGTATCCAAAGCTAACATTTGTGTGTAAGAGCAATTACTCCATACAGCACATCAGGTTCTCAGAAAAATATCTGATGTCAAATAAAGGATGCTTTTATATTTGCTTAATATGTGTGGTTTTATTGAAGAACAGTGCAACCTATTTGACATGAACACTTTGGTCCATCATGTAACTATGTGAAATTTAACTACATAATTTGCTGTTGGTACTGTCAGGCTGATAGCATGTAGAAAACATTTAAAACAAAAATAACACACATAAGTGAACACAAAAACAAAACAATGACATTACCATGTATTTCAGATCTATATCTATTTATCTTTCTACTTCAACTCCCAAACCAACCATACAGGTCTGCCACTTACTTTCAGCTCATTTAACATTGTCTCATTCCTGTGACAGAGAATCATCGTGCAAACTGCAGACTCCCCGAGAGGATGTAAATGCAGCATTTTCTTGAAGCCAAACTGCCTTAAACTGGCATCCCTCACCTTCCCGTAGGTTGTAGGTGGAATCCTGTTATGTAATGTGGCCACAGGTTGAGCACCTATTTGGTGAAATACAGAGCAGAATAGTTAGACTGCAACTTCTTGTGTCTGCCAAGTAGAAACATTAATACATCATAAATGTTACTGAGTAAATTAGTGTTATGATGTAATATTTAAATATATGTTATATAATAAGCTCGTTCAGCAGTCTTATGATTTGGTTTAATAAACACTTGTGTCCACATTGGAGAGTGCTTACCTGCCAGCTGAGCAAGTGGCTCCATGAGGGTGATTCCAAGTCTCTCCACCACTATGACACCATGACCTCTCAGGTATTGCTGCAAGACTGGGTGGATGACTTTCTGGCAGACAAACAACCTCACTCCATCTTTAATGACCTGTTTTCCAATTTCCAGAAGTTGATCCACAATTTGTGACTCAGTGTCCAGACCTGGATACGTTTCAATTATACCATCTCCTAGTTCAGGAAGATCTCCAGCTAGAGATGTACTGAACAGCACAACATGCAGTGTATTTATGTTGTGCACCTTGTTAAGGCCAAAGTCTTCAGGAAGGTCTATCAGTAAGCCTGGGAAGACTGCAGACTCCAAGACAGGCAGTCCCTCAATAGTGACAGTTACTACTCTGCCAAGGCTGACTGTGCCTGGGATGTCACAGGGGACAGTCAGCAGGAACGCTCGCACCATCATAGTGCTGATATGGAGCATCTCTGGTTCTGCCAGTACACATGCTGGTTTGCTGGAGATAATACTGCGGGCTAATGTGATCAAGTTCTGGCTGCTACAAAAGTCAAGCTTAACTTTACAGCCGCAGTCATCTCGTTGTAGGTAAGAGGTGCAAACAGCCAATATGTGCTTGTTCACACAGATGGCCACATTTCCTCCGAGTCCCGACTGCTTGGACTGTTCGATAAGGGATAAACAAAAAATGGCAGCAAACAAACCACAGTCGCTAAACCGGGAGACGTGGTTGAGGATGGAGGTCTTTATCATGTTGATGAAGGGCTGGGAGGAGGAAATGGCTGGGAGGAGAACCGAGGAGACAGAAGTGGTTACAACATGCCCTCCAATGTTATTGTGAACTTGTTTTAGTCTAGCTGTTGGACCGTAACAAGATCGCAGGAGTTCCATCATAAGGTGTAGCTTGTTAGAAATGTCACAGTTGTTTAGTGGTAGATCCAAACAAACAGATGGAGATTTCTTCACGAGTCGAGACATCGCAGCTGTTTCCAGCAGAACAGAAAAGCAGGTTGAAAAGGGTAAAATCCCTCTAAAAACGATAACGGTAATCAAGGCATGTCAAATACAACGATAATAACGAGCTTGCATGGACTTTTGCAGTGATTTGACGTACAGCGTTACTTTAACAGCTTTAAGTTTGACTAGCGTGTCTGTTTTAAAACGCTTCGAAACCAGTGTAGAAAAGATAGCAATTCATAGTATTGCCTGAACAAAAATAAATGCACATTTATGGCAGTTTTTATTCAAACTTACATTAAATATAAAGCAAAACGTTTTATGACCACATGCAATAATTTTATTTTACAAAAATATTTTCAAATGATACTAAACGACAGGTATAATAGCATTTTAAACAGGCTCTATTTAGAGACAGCTCGTTTCCATGGCAGCGGTTTCAGCGTTACACTCTAGCTGATTCATTATGCGACTATCCGTTGCATTTTATAAACGTGTTGGGTTTTGTGCTTTTTCTCTTTTTTTTTTTTTTTGGCTTTTTGGTATAGAGAGTTTATGCGTTTCATGAATTTCAAACTAATTTACAATTTTTTTCCACAGTTCTGTTGTTCTTAGCTTAGGGCATGCAGCGAACGCTACAAGGACGTTACGTCATCTTTAAGCGCCTCGATAACGATTCAAAACTGTTGGCGGTAGGAAATTTTTTGCATTTTTACATCTATTTGAAACATATCTTATTTATATTTCTGTATGATTGCCAAGCCATTTACACTTTGCAACTGAACGTTAGAGCCTTCAAATCCATTTGTCTCTAGTGCCTTTTAAAGGAATCAGTCCGTAAAGACGTATTTTAATTGGTTGATCCACTGTACAGTGTCTGCTTGTCTGCTTATAATGTTTGAAGATTTACAGCATGCTGCTATGTGTAATCAATGACTGTGTTTATTCCAGATAAAATCTATATACTGCTGTACCATGGCTCCCCTCAAATTTGTAATTAAGGTACGTGAGAAAGAAATACAATTTGTGCGAGACACTTGTGACATACTGCATTATAGTTTGTATATTTTTTATACTGCATTTGATGTGCAACATTCGGATGCAAAATCTAGTCTTTTTTTTTATGTAAAAGAGCTAACATGGGACTTTGTATACATAAAAGGATTTGGGCAATGTTGCTGTGATGTATCATATTTTATTCAACACCTAGTATTTGAAAACATAAGCACAATGCTGGTGTCATACAGTTTATGGTGTCCATTAGCATCTGATGTAGGATTTCAACTGTTCAGCACGCTTTCTAGGTTTTTCTTTTTCCAGATATTCCATAAGATGACAGGAATTAATAGTTGCAAAGCAGTGGCCATACTTAAAAATAATCTTCATTGACCAATAGGGAGACTCCTAAGTTTATTAAATATTATATACAGTATATACACACATTTTGCAGACACGTAATCAATCCCACCAACACGTCTTCCAATGAGGAAGCAAGGCTGGGAGACTCAGGGGTGGGCTCTCCTATACAGTATACAGAGGTGGTTAATAAGTTCCTCTGTGGAAAGGCCTTTGGGGTGGACAAGATCCACCCAGAGTTCCTTAAAGCTCTTGATGCGTGTTTGATGGCCTCAGGATTAGGGCTCAGATTTTTTTAAGTCATGTGATTTTGTTGACTTAATTGGGTTGTGATTTCTAGCTCAAACAATTTGTAGTCAAGTGTGAAATGGTTGGCATGAAAATCAGCACTTCCAAATCTGAGACAATGGTCCTTAGCTGGAAAAGGAATGGAGTGTCCTCACCGTGTCAGGAAAAAAAATTCCTGCCCCAAGTTGAGTAATTAAAGAATCTTTGAGTTTTGTTCACAAGTAAGGAAGTATGAAATGCATTATTGACAGGTGGATTGTTGTGGTGTCTTCAGTGAGGTGGACTCTGCATTAGTCTGTTGCATTGAAAAAGGAGCCGAGCCAAAAGGTGAAGTTCTCAATTTATCATTCAGTCTACGTTCCTACCTTCACCCATGGTCATGAGCTGTGGGTAGTTACTAACAAACCAAGATCACAAATACAAGCGGCTGAAATTTGCTTCCTCCACATAATCCTGGGTTTTCCCTGAGAGATAGAAATTGAAGCTCAGTCATCCAGGAGGGGCTCAGTGTAGAGCCAGTTCTCCTTTGCATCAAAATGAGCCAGTTCAGGCATCTGGTCAGGATGCCTCCTGGAGGCCTGGTGTTCCAGACACATCCCTCCAGAAGGAGACCCAGGACTTGCCAGATGCATTACACCTCTCGGCTGGCCTGTGAATGCCTTAAAAAAGCCCCCTGACAAGCTGGTAAATGTGGCTTGGGAGAGGGAAGCCTGAGCTTCCCTGCTTGGGCAGCTGTCCCCACAACCTGACTGTGGGTAAGGGGTAGAAAATGGATGGATTCATGTGAAAGTTACAACTGCAAATGCACCAATCACTCCCATACCACCAGTAAGTGCTCTATAACAACCCAGAGGGTCTTAAATTTAATTCTTAAAAATATTCACTTGTTTTTCACAAAGCAGTAAACATCTCCATCCCAGTCTTTTGAAATGTTATAATGGTTGATTTGTAAAGAATGATGAAACCTCACCAAGATATGTTTTTACTGCTCTATCACAGGCGAAGATAAACAAAAGAAAGCCCATGCACCATTCAAAGACACTTGTACTGCAGCTATAAGCAGTCAGGAGGATGCCTGTCTTTCCTCCGAAATAATAAAATTTCAAAATTGGACTTTAATGTTGCATCCATATCATGTTAAAACACAAAAAGCAGTGTCACAATAAAAAATGATCCGCTTTAGTACAATCAGCAGTCTAATTACGAAAATTTCCTGATGTGACCTAGTTACATGTTCTGGTTGTGAACCCAGGAGCGGTCATGTCCAAGTAACATACAAAAATCTATTAAATGCTTTTTTCATCATTTTAGATTAACAGAAAATATGGAACTTCAAATGAAATCTGCATCTTGCCTGTTAAATCACTTTTTATTCACAGATGTGTAGTCCACTAGAGGGGAGTATTGATCTGTGTTGCAGTTGTCCTGTCCCCACGGTGTCTTTCTGTTTATTTTTGAATAAATGTTATTCTGAGTCTCTTGTCCCCTTTTGAAATCTTGACTGGCTGCCCCCCTATGAGCATTTTGTTAATGGACTCTGCTATACAATCCAGAAGAAACTCACTCTATTAAAAAGCCAAGCTGTTCATCCTCAGTCTGTTCCTCTGTCAGAAATAATGCACCTCAGATGTTTTTGTTAAGTGCAGCAAAAGCAGCTGGTCTCTCTTTTGTTGATGTTTCATTTATTGAGAGTTTTGGATGAGGGCTTCAGACATTTGTGCTGATCTCTCACATCCTCCATAATGCCATGTGTGCCTAGTTGGCCAGATATTGCATTCACTCCTTTTTATTTGTTTCATATGCATGCCTGCATATGGGTTACCCTACTGCCCTCTTCCTCCCTTGGCTGGTTGTGGGACAGTAAAGCCCTTAAGGTTCACTGAAGGTTCCTCCCCACTGGGCACATAATGATACCGTTGGGTTAGTCTGACTGAGAAAAGGCAGCTTCTACTAAACTTAACAAACCAATAACGAACAAGTATGGTAGAAGGAACCAGTCCAAACAACAGAGTTCAAGATTCTACCTACAACTTTTCTTTCCCAAAACAAACACCACTGCTTCCATGATTCTTTTTTAAAGAGCCGATTGACTTCTTAGAATATAAATAAACAAAAGTCTCAGATATTGCTGCCTCTAAGGCACGCTGAAAACATTTCTTTTGCTAGCTTGCATGGAGAATGTAGATTATTAAAGCAGTTATTTATAATGTTTATGGATTCACTTTGTGATTTTAAGTAGGCTGCTCAGCGGTGTGTTTTATGATCCTGTCTCTCAAAGTGTTTTCAGCTCCCTCAGTGATCTGTGGTACTGCAAGAGGTGCTGGTATGCTCCTTCTTAAAGGGGCTTAGACTATATAGTGACCTGCCACATCTCAGACCTCCCGAAAAGTGCCTGCCGGCTAAAACACTGATCCACTGATGTGCTTGCTGTCTGCCAGGACATTACTGCAGCAGAGCTCTGCAATCTGCCTTCCATTAGCAATAGTCACTGCTGACTTTCTAACCATCTAAAGTAATAGGTTGAAACAGAGACTTATATGTTTTAAGAAACCAAAGTTTGAGTTATCACAGAACAGTTTAATGTCAAAGGTTTATGTGCTGTGTAGTGTTGTCACTCTGCAGATGAGCTCATAAAGGACCACACATCATGTCTCTGTACAAAATCACTGCAACTTCTGACAAGAAGCATTTTGACACTTTCCAACGTACAAAAGAAAATGTCATAACTTAGAAATAATAAGAATGCTGTCTTCTTTGATCTCAACACTGCCCTACATTGCTGCATAGATTTCATATTTCCTAATGGGCCGAAACACTTCTCAGCTTGTTATTTCCATCTACCAATTTCTCCAGGATGTGAGTGCCTCAGTTTTGTTTACTGAGTGTTACCTGGAGATATTCCTGTCTGTTCTTGCTGCTCAAATTCCACTCCTGGGCTGTGTCTCTTTTTGTCATCAAATAAAGAAGACTCAGGTGTGCTAACATTCACCTGAATGAAAAAAGGATTGTACACTGCTCACTTCTGTCCAGTGGTTTTAAATAACATTAGCCTTAGAAATAATCATGTTTCAATTTTTTCTTAGTATCTGACTGTTAGGAAAAGTGAATTGTCTTGTTTTTTTTCTTCTTCAAGGGGAAACCCAGGTGACTCACAACCCAGAAAGCGCTGGGAATGAGGCAAAAAAAGTCTGAGTGAGGCTATCACACCCACAGTTCTAAAGAGCTCCCCTGGGTTCTTTGCAGATTGCAGAAAAGAGAGAGAGAGAGAGAGAGACGCAAAGGCAGAGGGGGAAAGATGCAAGTTTTATTGAGTGAGACCGCATCTGCTGCCCCTTCTCTCCCAGTGTAAACATCTGTGGCTGGTTAGTGTTAGCCTCTGAGCTAAGTGCAGTCCGAGAAGGTCTGGTTCTTATACTGTGCGATAGCAATGGCAAAGGGCATTGGGGTGGGGAGGCGGGTAGGACTGCTTGTAGAGCCTGGGCCCCGTGCCCAACTTAGGAACAGCACAGGCGGGAGGACAGAGAGTTGGGTCTGGGAGAGAGATAAGGGAAGGTGGAGAGTGTTTTGGGAACTGAGAGTGATATAGACCAGAGCTCCCTAGACTAGAAAAGGCAAAGGAGCTGTCATTGGGTTTAAGTTGGGACTTGTTTATTTACAGACAGAAAAAAGAAAGGATTTTCCCATGTTGTTCTGTGGACTGTAGGCAGCTTTAACCTCAGTTTCTAATGTTTTTTTTTTCCATTTTTAACTTTTTCCCCTGCAGGTGATATTCATCACTTTGGCATCAAGGACACTAAGGATAGACGAGTTGAGCTTAGCCTGCAGGAAAACTCTGTCCTATTCATCCACTTTGTGACAACATATAAAAGATGGCACAATAAAGGATTTGGTATTAAGTAGCAGTTCTTGGTGCCACTGCCTCTGTATATAAGTTTGAAAAGCATGTGCAAGACATTAGAACAAAGCACGGCTGGCCCACTTTAGTATGTATGAAAGGAATAACTTCCTTCAGAGCTTTGCCCTTTATCAAAACATTTCTTTCCAACAACCCTGTCAGTTGCTCAGAGTATTGCCTTTAATGTGTCAGATCAACTACAAAAAGTAACCCTTGCTCACAGATTTGATAGACTATTTCAGATTAAATTAAATCCTTCAGGATCACAATACTGAGAAAATCTTTTGGTATTCCGATTTGAAGTGTAGTTGTTAGTTTTCATCCTTTCAAGATGGATGCAGGACTTTTCAAAATCAATACATGACTCATCCAGTTTATAATACTATAGCATGAGACTTCTTGCAGAGATTTTACTTTAAAAAAGGGTCAGAGCTGAGCCTTAGAGGATATTCAAGGGTCATGGTTCATGACATAGTTCAGCAAGGAGATCACCAGTAACTCTTTGAGCTGGGAGTTAAAATATTTAGATCACATGATGTGATTGTTGTCAGAGCCTTAGTAAAGAATTAGATTTAGTCTATTTTTTTTTGTCTTTTCTAACACCCTCAACTCAAACATCTATTGTAAAACCTCTAGTAGCTGCACCTAAGCAGCATAGCCTCAAGTCAAACATTGTCACTTTTGTAAAAAAAAAAAAAATTTTCCTCCAAATTGCCACTTTTGCAGGACAAATTAATTGGTTTCTCATAAGGATGATTGCATTACTTTGCATTCCTGACAAACTCCCCCGTTTCTGAGAGGCCCACAGAATCACATGCTGTTTTTGTCTAAGGGGCTGACCACTGTTTATCATTGACGTCCAGCTCTCAGTCGAGTCTTGTCTGCCGTTCTAATGTGATAAAAGGAAGTTCGTCTAAGGCTCGCTCAATGTCTGACTATCGGCACCAAAACACACTCAGTCAGAAGCACTGAAACTATGTTAGAGGGTTCACCATGCTGTTCTTCCCATTCTCACTATACTATACTATTTAGTAACCATTTTCATTTAAAGATATTTATCTAATTAATGTTGCATCACTTCTAAGAATTTGCACATTAAATCATTATCATTTCATTGAATAAGCAAAATTAAATTTTTTATAAACATCTGTAAAAAGCTTTGTTAAGGCTCAAAAGTTAGAGACTTAAAGCAGTTTATGAGAGGCAATTCTGCCTGTGTTAGGTCCACTAGTAGGGCCCTGTGTTTTGATTGACAAGGTCTGACCCTTTGTTGCTAGGCTTTTCCACGCCTGGGTAAGCGTAGGAGGCCACCAGTCATCGGTGGGCTGCTGTGAGACAAAGGTCACAAAATGAAGAGAATGCCGATCTGCAGGGATGATCTGATATTGACAGGTCACATATACGAGGAGCTGACACATCACATGGGTCTCCTGGTCTGTAGTATTGTCTTTTGAAAGAGCGGTTTTGTATAGCAATTGTATTTTTTTCTTTTCTTTCTCCAGCATGAATGAACATGCAATAGGAGTTTAGGGTGGACGTGTTTGCTAAAAGAACAGCAAGATGTGACAAGACAGTACTGGAGAGATTCAGTGATCGGTCATATGGGGGCGCCCTTTCCTCTGGTTGAACTTGCAGTTGATGGAAGGAAGCAGCTTAACTTTTGTTTTTTTTTTTCACTTTCAACAGAAAGACAACAAGAGTGAAAAACGCTCTCATGGGAAAAGAATAATGCAAAGTATTTGGCAGCTTGATTGGCTCATAGTCACTGCAGCCTTTTAGCACCATTTGGCTAAACAGTTGCAACCCATCTTAAGTCACACAGCAGTAAATTATACTTTATCAACTTCCTTTTTAACCAAGACCTAAGATTATTTTTTTTATTCAGAGGATGATATAACTGGACAAAGTCTGATGGGTGAGATGGGAAGACTTTTTCTCAGAATTAGGACCTTCCCCTTCACACCTTCTTAATTCATTGTCACATCTTCCCAAGAGTGAGGCCAGAGGAATATCCCTCAAGTCATGTTTATCACTTTAAAGTCATTCTCTGTGACAGTTAAACCCACAGGACCAGCATGAATCAGAACAGCGTGTTTCAGTATTTCCCATTACTACACATGTAACCTCAATTTTTTGTCCATGCATCTTTTCCAGCTCAACAATGTGAGCCCAAAATCTGTGTCAGCATTTTGTGGCTGTGTTTTTGCTCCCCATTCACTTCAAGTCAATGCTTTCTGCTGCATTATCACTGGATTTTTTTTTTTTTTTTTCTTCAGGGCATGCTTGTTTCTCTTCTGAGTTGTGCCGTGGGTGGTCTCAGTCCATCCATTACTTCCTTGTCCATGGAGAGGCGAAGTTCACACGAGACCCACATTTATTTGCTCACTGCAGCAGGCAGCTTTTGCACTCATGTGTAAACCATAACCAAGCTAGCCTGAGAAAGATGTAACAGCAACTTACAGCAGTGCTAACTTTCTTGTCCCTTGCAGCTAATTGTCATCGACTATGATGACTCTTTCTAACTTTTCTGCAGCACGAGGAAGATAAAAAAAAAAGGCAGTTCTGTATGTTTCCAGAGTATGACAAGCTTTGTTTTTCTCTTTGAGGATGTTTTTTGCAGCCTATTGTAACTTGAGACAGTTACTGCATTACAAATACATAGACATTTTTTCTGTGCTGTTGGAGGTAAAATTTGAGGTGGTAGAAGGGGGCATACCTTTTTAGTAAAGAAATTGGTTGAGATATGACTAGACAGAGAAAGAGGAGAGTGGGGACTGCTGTGAGAGGCCCAGGGGTGATGTTTCAGGACACAGGGGGTCGTTGTGGTTTGTCTCGCTGTCAATCACCCACACTCTGATTTTCTTTGTTGCCTATGTGCTCAATGCCCCTCATCAACCTGTTGCTGCCCTTTTTCTTTGTATTACAGTGTGGGAACTTTGCTGTGCTGGTGGACCTCCATGTTCTGCCCTTGGGCAACCAACAGGACACCAGCTGGTTTACTACAGGCTACATCGAGGTACTAACATAGGGTGTGCTAGTAAAAATGTGTGTGCAGTAGGTATTTCAAAGGATGGGACCAAAGAAACTAAAATGACTCATAGCTTCTTTTTTTCTTTTATCAATTAGTTTTTCTTTTACATTCTCAGTGTAGTGCCAGGTGCTTGAGGCGTTCCTGTACTCATCTGTCGCTTCATATTTCTGTCCTGTTATTTTCCTCCTCTCATCCCAAATCTTTGCTCAAAAAGTCAGATTAAATCTTGCATTCTCTCATTAATTTGACACCCTACTAATATTCAGTTGGCTCACTGCTCTTTAGGAAGTTACAGCCCTGGTTCAAGATGCTGTGGAGCAGAGGGTAAAGCAGTACATGGAGCTCCTGACCAACAGAAGGCAGCTTAAACAGAAGAGGGACCTGCCACCCGCTTCAGCCTTTTTGGTGAAAGGTAACAGTCTTGTGAAGCCAAATAGTCTAAACATTTACCTTTGTGACATATCAACTATGGACATCTTCATGTACTTACTAGGAAGTGTAGATTTGCTCACTTCCTTGGAATATTGAACATTTATTCATTTTAGATGTGGTATTCATTTACTCAGGAAAACTTGAATGACATACTTGAGCAATAAAGTCAAACCATTCTTTACTCACCGGGATCTTGGGGTAGATATATTGCTGTGAGTAGGATGGAATGCAGTTGCTGAATACTGTTTTGTGTCCACCTTTTTGAGAAGATTGGGGGTGGAAATACAACAGGAACAGTTGGGATGTGGAGGCACCGTACACCCAGGGTGTAACCTGGGAAGGATAGAGCTGATAGCAGTTTTTATATTGTGCTCCACTGTTTAACTTGGCATGTCTCCGATGCCTTTTTATGTGCAAGATGTTAGTCTATTAAAACCACTAACTTTTGTGTTCCTTCTGATAATAAGATGTTGCCACACCTGCCTTTTCCTGTTCTTGTAGATGAGCAGATAGTTGCAAAAAAAGCTGCTGCTGCATGTGTGGCTAAATACGGATGAATAACAAAAACCTTTCTGTAGCAATTGAATAAATTCAGGCTAACCCTTCTTATCAATTGAGAGCACATTCACTCAACTACTCATACACTTGACTTTGAAACACTTTAAACCTAGCATCTGAGGAACCTCCAGCTGCGTGCTGTAAGACAGAAAGGTTTGTTATAGGTAGCAGTTAAGGGCAGTTAAACTGAGCTCACTCAGCAGTGCAGTCCTGAATGTGAGAGTGGGATTAAAGGGCAGTCAGCCTCGTAAAGTTTCTCCTGTGGCTACAGCACTGCCTCTCACGCTAACCCCCTTTCACACACACTCATGTAAGTCTAACCATCAACTCAGTATTTTATTCACATAGTTATGCTCTTCAAGTTCTGTGTTTTTTTTTTTGTTGTTAGACATAACTTTTGGTTGCATTTTGCAGGTTCTTGTACGCATCACTATGAGAGAGAATCAGAAGAGCGATAGTGTGTTTGAGAGCTATATCCTCCCCTTGGGCAAGGTGTGAACAGGCTGATAGTGTATGGTTACTGAATCGCCTGACTCATATTCTCTGTGACAGACTGGAGAGAGACAGACATCTCTAATGATGGAGATGACAGACTGAGGCTTCATGCACACACACACATACCCACACTGATTCACTCCATTGTGTGAACTAGGGAGTGATCATTAGTTTATCAGTGAAATCTACATGTAAAAATGATTTGGCTCCTTACAGCTTTGCTACAAACAAGGTAGCTACTGCAACAAAACTCCATTCCATACCATATTGTAGAATTTATGAACATAAAAAAATCTGGGTCCTCAAAAAAGCCGGTTCAGTTTGTGTGCTTTGGTCTTATTAAAGGTCTTAAGTGAGTGTAATGACATTCTTGGTCTTTTTATTGTCCTGTGTGAGAGGGGCGGCACAGCAGTAAAGACAGAGACGGTGACTTAAAGAAGTGAGCAGGCAGGAGCCATAAAAAGGGGAGGGCAGACTATAGGGAGGAAAGCCCAGGACACCTCAGGGTGGGTATTAACAATGGGCTTTTCTATTATGAAAGAACATCAGACGCTAACCTGTTAACCAATACAGGCCTTCCAAACTGTCTGAAAGCTGTTTTTTTCTTTTAAGAGAAGCACATTATAACTTTACAGTGAAATTAAGCTGAAGTTAGACATGTGTGTGGGTTGGAACATGTCGTCATTTACTGTATGCAATTGCATTTAAGAAGAGGGTGTCACGTATGGGAGCTGATGTGTAGGCCAAGAATAGGCAGGTGAGCTGCAGTGATATTGAGGGAGGGGGATTGGGGGTCTTGTGTAAGGCACTGAGCCGGTGCCAGTGTGAAATCACAGGGGCTTCTGCCAACAGACAGCAGTAAGAGCAGCGTAGCAGCCTCAGCTGTTGGCACTTCAAATGAGCCATCAACAGCTTTAAGCATACCAAAGCTCTTCAGTTCAAGTGTTTGTATCCAAATTATCTCTATGGGTTATTGTATCAACATACTGTATGTATGCCGTGTTAGATACAGACAATGTATGTCTGTTTATAGCAACCAATGGATGTGTTGGGAGAGGTTTTTAATCTAATGTCTTGTACCAATGTGAAGTTAAACTAAAAAGAAAAAGAAACTCAGCTGCAGAAGCAAATTCCTAACTGTCAACCCACCATCCCCTTTAATTCTCTTTTTTTTATACCCTAGCTACTTGAGGCTTCATGATTAGCTCATAGTTTTGTGATTTATTTATGTTTTTCAAGAGATGACCAGAAGGAACTTTTCCCACCACACATTTTGGCTCTGGACATGCAGAATGGACATGCTAGACTTTAGCAGTCCAGGGAAGGGGAACTTGGGAGAGGCCTCATGCATTCTCACTGGTAGACCGTGTTGAACACACCCACATTTCTTAGAGTAATTACAGATTGAAATGGTGTATAATAGGTTCTCTGTGCTTTGAGGAAGACATTTTTGTCATTCAAAGTGATATTCGAGTAAAAAGAGCTGGAAGTTTTGCTCTACAACAAAAAGAGTGTTGTAATTATCTTCATAAAAAAAAAAACTTTTCTCCACAACTTTGTGCACATTAAATATGTATGTCTTTAAAAAAATAATATGTCACTGAATGCAGTATCTTTAATGATATTTTCCAGTTTCTGTCTACTGATTGTGTTTTCCTGAAGCAGAAATGTTTGATCAGTTCTGTACTTCACAATCCTGTATATATTTGTGTGCGTAGGTCAAGTGTAAACTGATAGGTCCCATATTACACGGATTTAGTTAATATGCCATTTCAAATTCACAAAGTACATTCCCAGATGTGTGCTTCTACCATTGGTGTATTGATATGGCTGCATTGATCTGTTGAACACAACAGGGCTCAGATGTAACATGGTTTGGTGTTTGAGAGTGTTCCTGCCAGTTTGTGGTTCAGGGGCCGCTGGCAGAGTGGTACCGAAGCATGTTTGAGCTCAGGGCCGAGCTGGTTCCTTCTTCCTCTACCCGCACAGGTGCCAGGGCTTAGGGGGAGGGAACACCTGCCAGCCTATTTCCCCATGGCCACGGCAGGCTGAAGAGGCATTTTCCCAGGCTCCCCAGATGAATGGTCACTAATAGCCGTGGGAGAGGGCTTTGCGAGTGCTGCACAGTGTACCACTGACTCCTCTTGGCAGGCCTATGAAGGGGGCTTAAGACAGCCTGGCCACAACCATTGCAAGGAAAGAACAAGTGTTGCTGGATAACTTTACTTTTAGAGAATGTGTTTACAAATGACCATCTCCCTCCTAAGGAAGAATGTGAAGGATGTGTAGGGGCTACAAGGGTGATGGTCCGTTTGGGATCTGTCATAGATTTATCTTTGTTCAGCTTCTTTGACCATTTAAAGCTGCATAACCACAAGCTAATATGGTTTATGTTATTTAGAATAGCTTCCCGGTTGATTTGTGAGACTCATTGTGAACAAAGCACACACAAATTCCTTGTGTGTTTTAATGGAAAGTCAATATCTGCTAATCATTTGGCCTCATAGTGCTTCTTGTGGGATGAACTTAAGAAGACTGTGCCACAAGCAGTTTTGTGGTGACAACCTGTATTAAACCAAATTCTGTTTAGTGCTACCTCTACTATAACCATATATGTGAGTGGCTATTCTGCAGGGGCAGCTCTGTAAATACAGAGGCATGTTTGTGGCAGAGTTACCTGCTCTGCTCTGTTACTGGGTGTGAGGCAGGCTGGGATTAGGGCAAGAGGGAAATGGAGACCTGTGACAGGAACAAAGGAATTCCAATGCCCAGGCTGGAAATGGATCCTGATCAGAGTAGCCGCTCCAGCCAGCCCCTCTCCCTTTTTGCTTTCTCTCCTTTGCTTCTTTAGGGGCAACCCCCTTTCCCCTGGTGTTTTGTGGTGTTGCTGTGGCTCTTTAAATCCTCCTTGTAAGCCCCTGGCCTTACCCAACAGCAACACATAGGACATTCTGACTCCACTGCTAACCCTACTCCTTACAATTGCATAGACGTATCTGCTCCCACAATTTCTTTTAATCTCTCTCTCTCTTTATACATATATATATATATATATATATATATATATATATATATATATATATATATATATATATATATATATATATATATATATATATATATATATATATATATATATATATATATATATATATAGTTTATATACCTTGTGTATGTCCATTTGTGCTCTGCATTTCTGGCCTTCCCTATATGATCTCTTAAAGTTTTTCTCACTCTCTGTTCTTTTATTCTTCTGCAGGGTCAGCTGCAGTCTTTTAGGACAACCGCAAGCCCCACCATAGCTGTCACACCACACTCTTTTCCCATATAATTAGGGCCTAAGCCTAAGCCTGAGCCTGAGCATGGATCACATTCATGTGACTGTTCCCTTTTACCACAATCTGGTCTGAGAGACAGCAGACACTCTCTTGAACTAAAGCTAAGTGTTCTGGCTGACCAGAATGCCATGTTTCAAGACTTACTGAAACGTTTCAGAGGGTGCCACTGTTGTTTGGCTCCACTTATAAAGAAATGGGCTTGTGGCATGTGGTCCTGTGAGTGAGTGAGTGAGTGAGTGAGTGTGTGTGTGTGTGTGTTTGTTTGCTCTTACTGTAGACAGGTGTCATTATATAGTCAAGTCTTGTGGTGTCAGGAAAGCTTGGCCTTGTGTGATCTTAAATAATAAGTGCAGAGTTTTTTTTTTTTTTTTATCCCCTTAGTTGTCACCTAACTTGCCTGTTATCATTTGACACTGGCAGCAAAACTGAAGTAAAATCAGACTGTGTGCTATGGCCATGTTTGGATTTCTAAATGCAGATTTGCAGAAGACCCAAAAAATCAGAGGCATCTTCCAATGAAACTTTGTTTTGGGCCTTTATGGACCAGCACAGTGCATAACTCCCCGAAGTGCTCCCTGCGCACCACGAAACCAAAGGATCTTAATGCAGAATTGTATCCTCCTCATTCTGAATACTCTTAAACATAAATGGTGGCTGCACTTTGGGGGATTTGTGGCCTTTTAGACTGATTAAGGTATAATTATGATAGAAAATAACATTTAGTATTGTGAGTGCATCAGATTATGCTTCTGCAAAAACACTTTTTTCCCTTGATAATTGTTCTGTGCTCCAAAATGCTCCCCACCACTTTAGTCACATGCTGGATTATGGGTTGGCCTGAGCTACCATGCTGCGGCGTATTTTGTAACTATGATGAAGGGGTCACCCAAATGTTAAATTGAACACTCGTGTGCAAATATTGTTTCAGGTGGACATTGTGCAGGACGATAAGGCGCAGTGCTCTGTTACGGCCGTAGTAACAGTTGCACACACAGAGTGATGTCCTTCCAGGAAAGCCCCCACTTACATATGGGTAACTTCCTCAGGCTCTCTCATCCTTCACCACTCCACCCCACTCTCTCACTCTAAGCCCCAACTCTCCACCCACACTTGAGGACAGAGGGAGGGGGTCCACATCAAAGCTGAGATGTCAAAAGAGCAGGATTCTCAGGCGCTGATGTCTGACTGTCCTGCTGATTCAACTCCTGTTCATAAGGGGCTTGCGTGGGAATTATTGCTCCTCTGACAGTCAGTCGTTGCATTTATATGCACACGAGAAAACATTTATAATGAGAATAAGCTTATAGGAAGAAACTGGATGATGCCTTTAAAGTCCAATAATTGATTTCCATTCAAGTTGCATATATTTGTCTTAAATAGTGCAAATTATCTGCGGTTGCAAACATGCCGAAATTTAGCTCTAAAACCGGTTTTTGTATAAGTCACATTGGTTATGGAAACTTGGCTTTCCATTTTAAAATGACCTTAATGATATCAGCTTGTGAGTAACTTAAGGGCTTGAACAGTGAGTACACTAAGAGAAGAAAAACACTGAAGTATTCCTTGTTTTTGTTCATGGGTTAGCTGTGTTCAGGTTGATGCATGGCCAAGACCTGCAAAGAAAATCCTCCATATCGGAGCAGAAATTCTAATGGATTCCTGCATGAGTCACAAAAGCAGCGGCTGCCAGGAATACAGATGACGAGCAGACGAATGCAGTGTTTTCTGTGGCTGTTTAAATGTTCTTGTCAAAAAAAATGACTGAAGTTAATGAAGTCTGTTCCATGGGGGGCTTACCTTTGACCCTGGACTGAATGCCTCTCGCCTATGTTCCATTTCACAGTTCTAGTCGCTCTGGAAGCTTTTTAGTTTGTTGACTTTTCTTTCCTCTCATTGTTTTCCCAGGAAATGGTGAAAGCTACACAGTGTGTGTGTGTGTGTGTGTGTGTGTGTAATGTTTGTTGAAAGTACAGTATTTTGGTCTTGGCCTAACTTTGTTGAGTCCAAGTCTTTTCTTTTCCTTTCTGTGGCATATTACAAGATGGCATAAGTCTCTCCAAACAAGTGGTTACAATATTATCTACCACATTTCTGGAAACATAGCATGCTGGGTTGTTTACTGCTGAATTGACCTGTCATAATACTGTTGTGGATTGGATTTCAAAACAACTAAGCAAGACCTTCTTTATAAGGGCGTACAAATGAAACCTTTTAAAGTCCCTGCCCTGCAGATTTGGGTATTACACCACTGTGGGCTACAATTGCCACAAGAAGGGGCCACTCGTTCCCAGAGGAGGCACCAGCAAGCTGTTTTTGAGACAGAAACATGAATGTAAGCTTAGCACGAGAGAACCCAGGCAGAGATCCAAGAGCAACTCTGCGTTGCGCAGGACGTTATAAAGTTAGAGCAACAGCTGATGTCTCAGGCTATGTCGTTGGTTCCCACTCTGTGTCCAGACATCCCTGTCAAATTTGTCCTGGGAATTGGCAAGCTCAACCCACCAAGGAAAAGCAGTGAGAACAGTTGTAAAGCTAGACAAGAGGCTAAAAAGTCTAACGGTCTGAATCAGAGCCTCTAAAAACATGAGAGCCATGAGTGTGCAATGAAAGATGTTTGGGTCCTCGTCCCTGTTGGACCCGTAACGGATTGAGAAAACAAAACACAGATAGAGATCTGTATTCTTCTCTGGGGAGACATCCAGAATGTGTGATATATGACCACTGCTTTGCTGTTTAAGGAGTAACAGAATATTTGATTTCCCCTCCCCCCAATAAAGGGATGTTGTTATTAACTAAAACAATGCTCTCAACATACCCATGCAATGTTCTAATACCATTTCCCTTGTGGGTTAAACCAATCTATTTTGAAATTGTTGGCTCTTTTGTTATTATTATGATATATGTTTCTGCATGAAGTTCAAAAGGGACAGAATTTCAGCTGCAAATAGACAGATGATGTGGTAAGCCAGGGCTGCCCAAGTCCGGTCCACAAGATCTGCCATCCTGCAACTTTTAGATGCAATCCTTTTCCAACGCACCAGAATCAAACAGCTGAGGCCTGGTAACGAGCAATTCCTTTGATTCAGGTATGTTGGAGATGGGTTACAGGATGGTAGAGCTCGAGGACTGTACTTTGGCACCCCTGTGGTAAACCAATAACATGTACTCATAATTCCACCTTTTAAGCATGTTTGCTGTTACATATATATTCACCCAGTACAATGTAGCCTATATAAGGGGCAGAGTCAGAAACAAGTTATTTAATTTTTATATATATGTTTACACACCATTTTATTGATCCTCAGGTTGTGTGGTATTTAACTTCCTGAAGCATTAAGTCCCTAGGAAAACAAACAAGGGAAAATGGCCCCATTACAGGCCTGAAAGGAGTCCACTGGGGGAAATTAATGAGCTGATTTCAGATTTGAGTGGTGAAAAACCTTTCAAGCATCATTAACTGCAAAGAATTTGTTACCAAAATTCTAAACACTATGAACACGACGAATTAATCATAGATATAAACCCTCAAAATGGAAAGTTGGCAGTTTAACATCTTACAAATATATGGTGACGGAGCAAAAACCCAGGAATGCAAGAATGTGTCACATGTTAACACTCTAATTTCAGAGCTACAAGATTATAGTTAATAAAACAGCATCAAAACTATTTGTATTATTATTCACTAAACATGTCAGTTGGCTGCTCTTTTGCATGATTTTCTTACTACAAGGCATCCATCCATCTTCTGCCGCTTATCCGGGGTCGGGTCGCGGGGGCAGCAGCCTAAGCAGGGAAGCCCAGACTTCCCTCTCCCCAGCCACATTTGCCAACTCTGCGGGGGGGATCCCGAGGTGTTCCCAGGCCAGCCGAGAGATATAATCCCTCCAGCGTGTCCTGGGTCTTCCCCGGGGTCTCCTCCCAGAGGGACGTGCCTGGAACACCTCACCAGGGAGGCGTCCAGGAGGCATCCTGACCAGATGCCCGAGCCACCTCAACTGGTTCCTCTCGATGCGAAGGAGCAGCGGCTCTACTCTCAGCCCCTCCCGGATGACTGAGCTCCTCACCCTATCTCTAAGGGAGAGCCCGGCCACCCTGCGGAGGAAACTCATTTCAGCCGCCTGTATACGAGATCTCGTTCTTTCGGTCACGACCCACAGCTCATGACCATAGGTGAGGGTAGGAACGTAGATCGACTGGTAAATCGAGAGCTTCACCTTCTGGCTCAGCTCCTTCTTCACCATGACAGACCAGCGCAGAGCCTGCATTACTGCAGACGCCGCACCGATCCGTCTGTCGATCTCGCGCTCCATCCTTCCCTCACTCGTGAACAAGACCCCGAGATATTTAAACTCCTCCACTTGAGGCAGGACCTGACTCCCGACCCGGAGAGGGCAATCCACCCTATTCCGGCTGAGGACCATGGTCTCAGATTTTGAGGTGCTGATTCTCATCCCAGCCGCTTCACACTCGGCCGCGAATCGCTCAAGCGAGAGCTGGAGATCACGGCCAGACGAAGCCAACAGGACCACGTCATCCGCAAAAAGCAGGGACCCAATCCTGAGGCCACCAAGTCGGATCCCCTCAACACCTCGGCTGCGCCTAGAAATTCTGTCCATATAAGTTATGAACAGAATCGGTGATAAAGGGCAGCCTTGGCGGAGTCCAACCCTCACCGGAACCGAATCCGACTTACTACCGGCAATGCGGACCAAGCTCTGACACCTGTCGTACAGGGACCGGACAGCTCGTACAAGGGGGTCCGGTACCCCATACTACCGGAGTACCCCCCACAGGAGCCCCCGGGGGACACGGTCGAATGCCTTCTCCAGGTCCACAAAGCACATGTAGACTGGTTGGGCAAACTCCCATGCCCCCTCCAGGACCCCAGAGAGGGTATAGAGCTGGTCCACTGTTCCGCGACCAGGACGAAAACCACACTGCTCCTCCTCAATCCGGGATTCGACTATCGGGCGGACCCTCCTCTCCAGGACCCCTGAATAGACCTTACCAGGGAGGCTGAGGAGTGTGATTCCCCTGTAATTGGAACACACCCTCCGGTTCCCCCTTCTTAAAAAGGGGGACCACCACCCCAGTCTGCCAATCCAGCGGTGCTGCCCCCGATGTCCACGCGATGCTGCAGAGGCGTGTCAGCCAGGACAGCCCCACAGCATCCAGAGCCTTAAGGAACTCCGGGCGGATCTCATCCACCCCCGGGGCCTTGCCGCCAAGGAGCTTTTTGACCACCTCAGCGACTTCAGCCCCAGAGATAGGAGAGTCCACCCCTGAGTCCACCAGCTCTGCTCCCTCATGGGAAGACGTGTTGGTAGGATTGAGGAGGTCTTCGAAGTATTCCCTCCACCGACCCACAACGTCCCGAGTTGAGGTCAGCAGCTCCCCACCTCCACTGTACACAGTATTGATGGAGCACTGCTTCCCCCTCCTGAGCCGCCGGATGGTGGACCAGAATCTCCTCGAAGCCGTCCGGAAGTCTTTCTCCATGGCCTCGCCGAACTCCTCCCATGCCCGAGTTTTTGCCACAGGCCAAGAAGGCCCGATAGGACTCCTTCTTCAGCTTGACGGCATCCCTCACTGCTGGTGTCCACCAACGAGTCCTGGGATTACCGCCACGACAGGCACCAACGACCTTACAGCCACAGCTCCGGCTGGCCGCCTCAGCAATAGAGGCACGGAACACAGCCCATTCGGACTCAATGTCCCCCGCCTCACTCGGGACATGGTTGAAGCTCTGCTGAAGGTGGGAGTTGAAGCTCGCTCTGACGGGGGACTCAGCCAGACGTTCCCAGCAGACCCTCACAACACGTTTGGGCCTGCCAGCTCTGACCGGCTTCCTCCCCCACCATCTGAGCCAACTCACCACCAGGTGGTGATCAGTTGACAGCTCCGCCCCCCTCTTCACCCGAGTGTCCAAGGCATGTGGCCGCAGGTCCGACGATACGACTACAAAGTCGATCATCGAACTGCGGCCCAGGGAATCCTGATGCCAGGTGTACATATGGACACTCTTATGCTGGAACATGGTGTTCGTTATAGACAATCCATGACGAGCACAGAAGTCCAATAACAAAACACCATTTGGGTTCAGAGGGGGGGGACCATGCCTCCCAATCACTCCCCTCCAGGTCTCACTGTCATTGCCCACGTGAGCATTGAAGTCCCCCAGCAGAACAATGGAGTCCCCAGAAGGAGCACCCTCCAGCACTCCCTCCAAGGACCCCAGAAAGGGTGGGTACTCTGAACTGCTGTTCGGTGCATAAGCACAGACAACAGTCAGGACCCGTCCCCCCACCCGGAGGCGGAGGGAAACTACCCTTTCATCCACCGGGGTAAACCCCAACGTGCAGGCACCAAGCTGGGGGCTGATGAGAATGCCCACACCTGCTCGGCGCCTCTCACCATGAGCAACTCCAGAGTGGAAGAAGGTCCAGCCCCTCTTGAGGGTACTGGTTCCAGAGCCCAAGCCATGCGTCGAGGTGAGTCCAACTATATCTAGTCGGAACCGCTCAACCTCGCGCACAAGCTCAGGCTCCTTCCCCACCAGAGAGGTGACGTTCCACGTCCCTAGAGCCAGCTTCTGCAGCCGGGGATCGGACCGCCAGGGTCCTTTGTCAGTTTTGTGTCTCTGTAATTGGATGTCATTGCCCAAAGACAACTTTATTTTCTTTTAAAGAGGGTAATTAAATGCTGTGAGCTGTACTGAAATTCCATCAGCCAATAGAAAAATGTTCACTAAGGGCTCTTCTAATGTTTGCCTGGGCCAGCACTAATAATATTCTGTCTGCTCTTTATGTTGAACCCTCTTGCTAACTCACAGTGTGGGACATATTTGTCCTAGTTGTAAGCCAACTTTAGGAGGAGACTTGTCCAAGTTTTATTGATGGGTGTTTGTGAGTGTTGTTGCCGATGGGGGAATAGCCTCCCCACTTCCAAAATGACAGCTTTTCAAAAGTTAAGACTGGCTGGTTTTTAGTTTAATGGACGTGCATATTTGACATTATCCAGGGATGTTTGAAAGAACTGGGAGAGCAAGAGGTCAGGATTTTCTGTCACTGTGGAGGACACATAATCCTTTAATTGAAGTTAAAACACTAAAATCCTCCCGAACACTCCACAGATTGTAGTTAAGGAGTTTTATCTTGCAGCAGCAACACAGGATAGAGTGCAAAATGAGAATAAGAAATTGTACATAAAGAAAGGTGGTGATAAAGTTAGGAGTAGTGTTTTACAGTTTAATGTGTCCAGAGGTGCAAAGAGTGCCAAGAAGGTACACAAGAGTTAGGAAGCTCAGCCAGCCTCCCAACACTGTGGTTCTCTATATGAAAAAAAAAAAAGGAAGGATAGCGTGTTAGCCAGATCTTTGCTTTTAGTCAACAAATTCCTGCCAGATTAGGCAACAGGCAACTATTTCTGCACAGCACATCTTACATACCATGACAAACATTCCATGAGAACTAAAGGGCAGACCCATAACATGACTTGTCTGCATGGGCTTAACTGGGAGCTAATTAAGATAAAAATGAGTTGTTTCACATTCAGTAAGTTTGTTCTTCTTACTGTGCAAGACATGAAATCTAACATTTTGCTGGATTTTATAGGAAACTGATGTTTTTATGCAAATCATATCATAAACCAGCATTGTTTTCTGAATTAATGAAGCTAAATTTACTGCATTCTGACTTATTTGTTAACAGCTAGTTAATCAAAAAATCATTTGAGGACCTTTTTATTAGCTCAAATGTTTGCATAGCATGTCCATTAATTTGTTTGTCTGATCAGTGCACCATTGCTTGCATGCAGCATCCAGAATGACAGTAAAGTTGTCTAAATGTTGACAGTTCAAATGTTAAGTCTTTTTGGTTTTTTTTGGTTTTTTTTATAGGGGAAAACTTCAACCTTGTGGCCAATTTTCTGAAGAGACACTCCAATCTCAGATGTGCTGTCAAGCAGAGTACGTGACCTGCATGATTTCCGACTTTGTTCTGAATCTAAGGATCAGAAATAGACGTCTCAGTGGTTCATTTTGAGCCAAATTTCCCACAGAAAGAGCAAGTCATCTGTGGTCCGCATGTTGATTTTTCTCCCCCTCACTTGTTTTTATGTCCTGTCCCTACCTGCTCAGGGTGCTGTTGAGAACAGGCAGCCAGTAAGTGGTTCCCTTGAGAGGCTACTGGGAGTGGGAGAGAGAAAGACTCCGAGGCAGTATATGGAGGGCAGTGAGAATTTATCTCCACGGCCCATCTAGTGCCTGTGACCCTCGGTCACCTTTTCATGAGACCAACATGGTTCTCTTCCTGTCAGTAAAGTTAATATCTGCTCCCTCAGGGCCGAGGCCTGGATGTTAAAGCATCTCTGACCTGCTGCAGAGCGAGACGACGGCTTCTCTCAGCAGGTCCGTTATGCATCAAATTAGACCCGGTCTTCCGGGGTCAAAGGTTGTGCAATTCAGTCCACTGCATTTGCCAGCCTGCACATGTGATTTATGTGATGATATGTTGCATAGTTAAAAAGTTCTTATTATTTGCTGGACTCCTACCCATTCAGCTTTAGCTAAAAACTATTTTGAGAATTACATGGTTAAAACATAGTTAGTCTTTTTAAGTTTACTGCTGCTGTAAATAACAAATCTTCATTGTCCTATTGAAAGTATTCATTTATTCTGTAATTATATGTTCTTGAATCTTTTCTTTGTTTTTGCCAAAACAAAGCAAAGTGGAAGGAAAGTTTTTTTTAAAAAAAATTAAAAAAAAATCATTATTGTTATTTTGTAAAACAAGATAGCATTAAAAGTTAGCCTGGGACGCCAGACTGGAGTGCTGTATATATATTCAGTACAGAGCGACTCAGTCTGGAGTCCCTCCCCTTCACTGAGATTCGCATCGGTATTAAACAAACCAGCCACTCTGATTGGTTGATCTGAGGAGACTCTTGCCTCTTCCCTTGCATCACCACGTATTCTTCAAAACATTCAAGATGACGCCCAGATGTAGCGGGAGTTTGTTTCTTCAAGGATTTCTACGATTAGGTTCAAAAAGTAACACCGAATTGCCAATAATGTCATATAGCCTCAGGTTTTTACAGCGAAAACGACACAGGTCATTTATGTCTTCTGTACTGCACACCATATTTATTTTCTTCTGTTGCATTCACTCTTCTGGACATTGTAGGCTACCACTTTACTGACGTCACGTCCGCCATTTTCTGATTGGTTTACTCCGTGTTTGTTTGTCCCACTCTAAAAATCTGTTGATGCAAGTGAGTCCCCAGACTCTACGCTGATACAGCGAGAGAGTCTGGCTTGCCAGGCTAGTAAAAAGTACTCTCCTCCATCACTTTAAAGAAGAATAAGAACTTGCAAAGGAGGATGCTCATACGTTTTATAATGCTAATCCAGATAGTTTTCCTCTACTGCAATGGAGAATTTTGGTTTTTGCATTGGATGCACTCATGAACACGCGTGAACAAGACCCCGAGATATTTAAACTCCCCCACTTGAGGCAGGACCTCACTCCCGACCCAGAGAGGGAAATCCACCCTATTCTGGCTGAGGACCATGGTCTCAGATTTGGAGGTGCTGATTCCCATCCCAGCCACTTCACACTCGGCTGCGAATCGCTCAAGTGAGAGCTGGAGATGAAGCCAACAGGACCACGTCATCCGTGTGGCTTTCCCCGATGTCCACGCAATGCTGCAGTGGCATGTCAGCCAGGACAGCCCCAAAGCATCCAGAGCCTTAAGGAACTCTGGGCGGATCTCAATCACCCACTGGGCCTTGCCACCAAGGAGCTTTTTAACCACCTCAGCGATTTCAGCCCCCCCGAGTCCCTCGGCTCTGCTTCTTCACCGGAAGACGTGTTGGTAGGATTGAGGAGGTCTTCGAAGTATTCCTTCCACCGACCCACAACGTCCCGAGTTGAGGTCAGCAGCTCCCCATCTACACTGTACACAGCGTTGACGGAGTACTGCTTACCCCTCCTGAGTCGCCAGATTGTGCGCCGGTCTGTCGTGCCCGGACACCCGGACACAGTGGCGGTATTATGTCTCTCGGTTGGCCTGGGAACGCCTAAGGATCCCCCTCCGCAGAGTTGGCAAATGTGACTGGGGAAAGGGAACTCTGGGCTTCCCTGCTTAAGACTGCTACCCCCGTGACCCGACCCTGGAAAAGTGGTAGAAGATGGATGGATGGATGGCATTGGATGCATTTTCCTGCTTTTCTTTCTTGGTGCATGACTGAAAGCTTTGGCCTGAAAATGGCTTAAGAATTGTCTTCAAAATCCTGAAACTTTTCACTGTGTTACAAAGCAATCTACCCTTTGGCCCCCAACCCCCTCACACATACACACAACTTTTAAAATCTCATTACAATCCATCTTAGTTGCTAATTCTCATTAAAATCCCTCCTAGTCACATGCAAGTATTTGCAGGTAGTTGCACAAAACTGAGGAAAACCTACCAAATATAAAATGAGTTTTTCTTGAATACAGTCACAATTATAAAATCTGTGATGTTGCCAAATAAAAAAAAAAGATATCATGCTAGTTTCTTGAATATGTTGATAATTATATCACAGGCAATATTTATGTTTTTGGCCACACATAAAGTCGTGGCAGTGTATTATCTCTCCACTCTTTGCCTGATTTGACATGGTATGTAGAGGAAAATAAAGCATCTGCAATCGCATAATGTTCTTCTTTGGTTTGTTTTTTGCCTGTTGTCTCCACCAATGGCCTCCTGTGAGCACTTAGCAATGCAGGGGTCGACTACAAGTTGCTGCTTGTTGAAAAGAAAAAAAAAATACACGCTTTCACACCACTCTCCACAAATCTCCAAAAACACCTGGAAAAGTTGACACTAATTGTGTTTTTTTTCATAGAGCTGCTGGCAATGTCTGAAAAGTTGATAAAAATAGCAACTGAGTTGCTAAGTGGGCAGTAAATTTAATCTGTCAAACTTCAAGCATATAAGACCCTTTCTGACCACAGAATCAGCTAAGGCTTATATGCACGCCATGATATTTAGTCATATCACCTACTGTTATACCACTTGGTCTCACACTTCAGAGGCCATTTTGAAGCCACTAAAGTCCCTCTTTAAGAGAACACTGAAAACTCTGGACAAAAAGCCATTACACTACCATTATTGTAACATTCTAAGTAAGTATAATATTTTGGATTTCGAAAGTTATCAAATTTTTATGGATGCTTGCCTTATTTTTAAAGTTGTAAATGGACTTGCTCCTCCTCCCTTAATGGATTTTATAGGTAAAAAACCTAGTGATCGGCCAAATACCAGAGCATCGACCAGAGGAGACTGTAACGTACAGCGGCGTAGGACAAAATTTGGTCAAATGGTGGGGTCAATCAGAGGCTCACAAACCTGGAACACACTGCCAGCCCATGTCAGGAACTGTGGCACGTATTCAGCCTTTAAAACAGCTCTGAAACACTGGCTGAAAACCAACCAAGCATGCTCACACTAGGTTTTTTTTTTTTTCTTGGGGCCTCTTAAACTCTGTGAGATTTGTCTATTGTTGTCTATTGTTATGATGTAATGTCTGTATTGTTTTTTTGTTTTCTTGTGTTGGGACTACGTGTTATCTGTCCTTTCCTGCCTTAGGACTACGGATGTAAATTAGCTTTGTGCTAACTCCGGCATATTTACATTGAAGCTTTTGCCGATGTGTTGATGAATATGCATTGTCCTAATTTAAATAAATAAATAGTATTAATTAGTAGCAATGGTGGAGGATCACTTCCGGTATTTACCCAGACACGCCTTCATAAGCAGCGGAAATGAGCGTGACTTATCGTGTATTATCACAGAGTGATTTTTATCGAGGAAATTTTTTTTAATTTTATTGTCAATAACACTGTTTGTGTTTTGTTCTGCCATATTTCCTTGCTTGCTTGCTTAGCTGAGCTCACCTATACTGCTGGGGTTGAAGAAATGACGTCATCCCACCAAAAATGTGCAATAATGTGATTACACATTTTACGTTTTCTGCCCGAGTCAAATGATCAACAGCAGTATTGGTGTGAGTAGCACGATATTGCTCACCCCTAGTCACAATGCAGAAAAACCTTAGACTTAAAGATATCATCCAGGTTGAAGAATGTTATATTTCTGAAAATTGGAAACTCTCCCTCGGATAGCAAAAAAAATGTTTGGCACTTATATAGCTCAAATATGTCCCAAATGCCTTTGTTTGGCCTTAACTTACACTGGTGATTAATGTGATTTTGGCTTGCAAAACTCAGCCATATGATGTGGCCATATTGGCCATAAAGAAATTGCCAAAAGCAGGCTTTGTATTAGGACTACTTCGGCCCCCCAAAATACTAGTCATAATCCACATACAGGCCAACAAGTGGCATCTGGTCTAGTTCTGGTAAACACAACACTTGCCAGTGTTGTAACTGAGCTGTAAGTGCCACAAGTAGCCCAGATTCTACTCAAACATGTCTGCCAACTCAGTCCTCATTCTGTTAGCTTACCATCTTATGTGATAATGCAGATACCTGACTTATGTTATTGTGCAGCTTGTTAATTTACAGGATCCATCACATCTATCAGATAATACAGGTTTTCTGACTTGACTGTCCATTTGAAGTCTTGTGTTCTCACAGACAGATTTATTATAATGATATGAAACATGCAATTATATTGTTGTGTTGTGAATTATCTCTCCCATTAAACAGTCATATTAGTCCCAAAAGTCACTGTTAATGTAAAACCTTCTAATATTTCATGCTGTGTACTCAGCTCGTAAAGTTCAGGAATTAAATGTAATCTGCCATTTTCTCTGTGGTCTGAGGGATAGTAAATACTTGGTGTTTGTAGATGTTAATTTAAGAATCCACCACAGTTCCATCTGTCTGAATCGAACTCATAATTAGAGGTAAGCCTTCATTATTAACCATCAAGCTCTGTGTTGTTTCCCCTGCCTGCTTTCAGATTTGCGCTTGTTTCCCGAACGATACCTTGTGTGTGCGAGCTGTCCAGAGGATGCCTCAGTGCACCGGAGAAACCCGAGCCTGGCCGCAGTGAGTGCTGTTTATGCTCCTCTATTTCCTCTTCCAGTCGCTTGGCAAAAAATCTGGCATTGGTCTGCATGTTATTATAGGGATGTGTTGCCAAATTGCACTCTCACATTATACATGCTGGTACTTACAAAGGGGTTGGGGGGACTGATCCCTACTCAGGCTCCTCTGAGACTCTAACAGACGGATGGTAGGAGGTTGCAGGGGTGTGAAGCAGAGTCTCAAGCTGCAGTCACCCAATTTTGCTAATTTACCCACACATTTATGGTCAATTGTGGGTTTCAAATAGAAAGGGCACTATCATTTTATTGTTACACAGTCTAAACTTGATCGAATTCTTTTCTAACTTCACCCAAGTGCTACAACCAGATTGGTGCACTAAACTAATAAAATGTGCGTTGTCCGTTATTTATCAACTTATACATGATAGTTTAAGAAGGATCTAGAAAATGTCTGTATATCTCTGTTATTTGTACATTGTTTGGGTTTTTAAAACAATTTAGACCTGTGGTTCCCCACTTGTTTTCCCTTAAGACCCCCTTTATGCAACAACCAAAAAGCTGTGGGCCCACCGCTGTCTTCGTGTTGAAACTATGCTCAGCTTTATGATTTTATTATCTAGCTTTCCACCATAAGTGATACATTCTGGCTGACTGCTTTTCTGTGATAAGAACCAAAGTTCATTCATTCATTCATTCATTCATTCATTTTCCTAACCACTCAATCCAATTCAGGGTCGCGGGGAAGCTGGAACCTATTCCAGCAGTCTTAGGGCGAAAGGCAGGGTACACCCTGGACATCTCGCCAGTCAATCGCAGGGCTAGAAGAACCAAAGTTAACAAAAAATTTTTTTTCCCAAAATAAGGACATATGTGCACTGCAGGATTTTTAGACACATCCCACATCCAAACTGGAAAGTTACTGTTCTCAGGGCCCCAAATATTATATGCAAGTACACCTCAACTCATCTATGTGTGGACATGGCCTTCATGTTAATCACATTGGCTTTGAACAGTCAGAGCCTTAGACCCCCTGAACAGTTAAAAGACCTCCTGTGCGCTTTGGGGGTCCCTGGGTTGGGAACCACCAATTTAGAGGATATTCAGACATGGTCCTTAACTGGAATCAAGTATTGACTGCAGATAAATTATGGCTGGAAAATTGCTGTCAAGTAGTTCAGTTCTTTTTGTCCCTTTTTATTATAATCAAATATCCTTCTGTCAGTGTTCATTTGATCCCGACATCCCCAGAGTATTCTGGGAAATGGCAGTGGAGCCTCTCACCTTGGCACACACATCAAGCACAGACATCTCTCCCATCACATCCCATGATCAGTGGCCTGCTGTTTGTCTGTGGTGTTTTTGCTATTGTTTCCCTTTGAAATATCTGCACTTTCCACAGTTTCCCTTCCAATGAAAGCAGCGATTGTAATATTTTTAGTGGAGCAACATAGTCGTCAGTGAAAAGTTCAGATTGTGTAACCAATTTTCCAGTTCAAGGAGGCATTTCTGTCGATTGCGTTCCTCCACTCAGGATGTGGTTCTCTGGGCTTATACAGTACAAGCGGAGGCAATTGGAGGGTGGGAGTCTTGTGGTGGAGCTCTCACTAGCTCTCAACCTCGAGCCTGGTTTGTAAAGGAAAGATACCAGACAGTGTGGCTGAAAGTTTTTCAAATGACAAAAAGAAGAATTTGTTTATATCTTTCTCTCTGTTCTTATATATCACAGAGGGAATTTTTCTCTCTCTTTTTTTTAATTTAAATTCCTCTGGTATGTTTCTTTTGAAAACATGAAAAATCTAAATAAAAATTGGTCCCAACCGTGAGTCACAGCTGATGTAAGGTGTGGTAATGTTGTAGTAACGCCATGTCTAAAAATAATGTGGTCTTTGGAGCTCCATGTCAGAGTTAATCTCATTTTCAAGAGCGGGTCTTTCATCACACAAATTTTGACACCTTGAGTGTGCCTCTGCTTTTGTTGGATTTAGTTTGTGTGACTTGTTGAACAAAAATCTGTAACCGCAGTGGAAATGTTGACTCATCAAATGAGAACATTTCAGAAGGTCAGAGGATTATGTTTTAGGGAATGAAGCTAACATGACTGTTGTCCTTATTGTGCCGTGAGAGCAGGTTTCTTACTTCTTACTGTTGTTGATTTGATGAAAAGAAAAGGGTTAGATTTAGTCTCCTTTGTTTGGGCAGAGGTTGCCATGATTTTCAATACTTAGGAAGAGGCATTTTAAGTGAATGTATTGTCTCTTTTTCTGAAAAAGAAACATCACAGTGTGTTTATTTGTAGAAGGGTTATAGTTAGGAAATCATGTTTTGCTTGCTTTAGAGAAAAATTTACCTTGCGTTTCCACTTTGACCTTTGCACAGTTGGCCACTTTTTGGATAATAGTTGCAGAATAACTATTAGTTTCTGACTCACTTTTGGCATCCACCACAGTCTCAGAATACCCACCATATCAGGTTGACTAGGCTACCCTACCAGTTCCCAGCAACAAAGTGTGAGTAACATCTAATGGGGCAGATGGGGATGTTAAGTAGGTAGTTCTCTGAGGATTGCTTGCTCAGCAGGTTTGTTTGCTGATGGTATTTGTTGCTGTTTGCCTGTACAGCATAACATTAAAATAATCACTGATATTGTTGATAGTTCCAAATCATTGCAGGTTTCTCACATTCATCCTGGATGTGGTATGAAGCAAACACTTCCGTTTTCACCATTTTGTCATCAGGTGTACTGAACCACTGTGGAGGCTTATTGTTAGTAGACCATTTCTAACTTGAGCAGTTGTCTTTAGTTTAGTACGAGGGGACATACATAGTCCAGTCAGGATTCTTCTGGAACCGTCTATGATTTGTAAGTTGTCCAATATGGCTGCCCTCATTTAATAATTTGAAGTTAACAAGCTGTGAAGTATCATGCAACCATCTAACAAATGCATTGCTCCGAACAGAGATATCTTTAGAACAGAAAAACATAAATTCAGATGTTTGAATGAGAGCACGTTACTAATAACCGCTTGCATCATGTTACCTGATTTAAAACTGTATTGTAAAGCTAGACTGTTAAACAGTTTTTTCTGTGTTTTTCTGTTCAGGAGGGATTTTAGGGTGGGTCTGAAATCGTTTCTCTACAGAGCGATGTAGCAGGTATTCAAGGCAAGTGAGGGCAGGTCCTGCACCTAACACTGTAGCGTGAAAAGTTTGCCTCGAACTGGCCAGCCATGACACCTAGCTGTGCATTTTAAAACTAGCAAGCTAACCATTCCCGCTTCAATCACAGGAATGAAACTTTCCAAGAAACATTGATATGTGGAACAATTACATTCATTTTGTGGAGAGAAAAATTGAAACACAACACAATAATGCAGGTGTTGGATGGGCTACACAAGAATTTTGGGCTCTGTGCATTGAAGACCTCCATCGAATTAACAATCTCGTACAGCAATTGTTAAAAAGCAACATGTTCACTGTCTTACTGATGTTACTGTAAAATAATTTAGTGATGAACTGTTAAGGCTGGAGGAAGACTGTATGTCAGTGTTTGGATTCTTACTGTCAACATGTGCGTCATGTTTTTTACCTGGCAGTTTTTTTTGTTTGTTTTTTTTTTTTACAAACTTCCACTACAAAAACTGGGATTAACGGATACACCTGTCACAGCTGGATTAACTTTACCCCTCCCATGCTGACATATTGGAGAGATCATTCCCTCCATGTGACTGTAAAGTGAGCAGTTTAACAGGGTTGGCAGCTTAGTCCACAGCTGGAAGATGACAGAAATGTATCATCTGCTGTGCATGTTTATGATTTCACATCAAAATAGTTTGAATTGGAGAAAATGAGCTCAGTTTGTATTGTTTTTAAGATGGTCCTTGATGGATTTTTCTGTGTTTCAGAGCAGGAACTGTTGTTCTTGATTTCCAGACCTAATTGTATTTATTTTGTTGTTTGTTCCAATGCTATAACACATTTTTATGTCACAATTTCAAAATGCAGTCATTTCTGTTTTGCTAAGACTTTCAAAGTTGTGATTTTCATGTCTTAAATTTAGTAAAATCCTCCTGACAACCCAAACAGCCTGATGCATTTCATCTCATATGACTTAGAAATCTTTAAACAAATATTGCTGTGTAGAAGTAGACACATTGCAAGTACTTTGCATTAGGCAGTGGGAAGCAAACAAGACGTTTTGTGTGACACAGTTTAGTTTTTTTTTACTTGACATTTGAAGCTTAAAATCGCTCATGAAAAGTTACTTGTTGCTTGTGAGTCAGGGCCTGCAGTTAGCAGGCCAGCATGGGAATTAAGAGCAAGTGTTTGGGATTGTGGCCGTTGTTTTTTACTCAGGCAAAGAATGGGCAGCTGAGGTGAGTGGCGTGCTGTGCTGAAGAAGTTTGGATCAAAGGGAGCACAGATGTGTTTCCAGTCCCCCCCCCCCCCCCCCCCCCCTCCTTTCTCTCTCTCTCTATCTCTTCTGAGCTCTGGACGAGCTCTGTGTGTTTATTCATGACCTCAGCACGCCTCTGTTCTTCACAGATCGCAGCAGCTAGCAGCAATCCTTTCCCAAGCCTTCAGTGTCTGCTGACCTCCTGGACACCTAGGTCATATGCTCGGGTGTGATCTCTTACAGTACAAAGTTGCGTCCCTTCATCTGGTCTGAAGCTGTTTTCATTGATTTTTCACAACGTGTGTCCAAACAGTTAACAGCTCATCTTAATCCATCCACAAGGGTGGATAAAAACGTTTGTCATTGTTAGGGTATAAGAGCTGTCTTCTCTTTTTGACACATATGTGCCCATGCATGTTTGTTTTTTTTGCGAGGAAGATGTGGTGAGCTAAGGCAAACAGGGCATACTTTCTTTATGGGAGCGGGGTGGGTGGAGGAGGATGGGTGGAATTTGTGGACTATATTCTCAAACACCTCTTCAGGAGGTATCTTTGCCTCAGGAGGTTTTTTTTTTTCTTTTCATAGTCCCCCGATCAAGGAATTTGTAAACTTGGCTTACTGGTAGAGAGATTAATGTAATGTTTAGAAATATGGCTGCTTTAAGGGACTCGGGCATTTGACATTGAAATAAATTCTTATCTTTGTGACTGATGAATTATCGGATTAATTGGATGACATCTAACTGGCTATGTATTTGTTAGGTAAAATATAAAAACATTAGACTAATCCAAGAACAAACTAAACCTGACTTCTTTTATGTCAGCTCAGCGATGAAGCTTCCAACCCCAACATGTTTTGTGATTTATCATTATGACTTTTTTTCTGCTGAGTTTTATTGTCAGCTCCCGTGCTTGCAATGCCTCCAAGAGGACCTGAGGAAATGTAGCTTTTGAATATCTTTGCAAACCATTCAGATCAGAGAAAAATGGATGTTTAAGAAAAAGAAAACCTTTTAAAACTGTACATGAGTCTATGCACAATTAATTAGAAACGTATTGCAGTTTATTAGTCGTCCTGTGCAGCGGTGGAGTCTTTAACATCAGTCAGAGACCATTTTGCTGTATCAGTGCATTACTCTCAAGTGCAGCTGCAAGAGAAGATAACCAACCTAAGCTCCTTGTCTGTATTCTGTCTTTATCTGAGGTGAGAGAAGAGAAACTGGTATTTTATGGAGTCTCTTGTTTGTTATCTTTTTGAAGTTGTATCCAAGAGCCATTTAGAGTTGGGACAAGCTATGAGAACTTGCACTGGTATCCTTTTAAGCCAAATGATTAATTCTCTCTGCGCTCCTTGCCCTTTTGACAGGCTTATCTTCATAATCTGACATCCAGATGTGCTGCCTGTGATGGAGCTGTGTTGTTTTGGAGGCAGAGAGGGTACTGTTGGTCTGCTTTGCATGTTAGATCACGAGGAGCATTTTCAAACTCTGTGTGGGGGCGAGCAGACTGGCCGGCGGTGGTGGGGTTTAAATCCTTTATGCTCAGGGAGAGGTGGCAGTGGTTAGGCGTTCCTGCTTACCACCATCCCTCCCTCCTTTTTCATGGACCTCTCCAACTATTTGCTGTTTACATCATTCTGAACAAGATTATCCCCCTTTGGTTCCCACACAATACTTACTGTTTTATCCACAGACCTTGTAATAAGTGCAATGTTGTTCATGCACCATCTCTCATCCTTTCAATCTTTAATCTCTGTACTTTTTTTCCTCTACTCGCTATGCAAAGAATGTGCAATACATGGAAGCCTTGAAAGGCACGTGGGAAAATTGGCATATCTGGGAAAATATTTTTCTAAATCTGGCTTAAATTCTTTTCCCTTCTTTGTGTATGACTTGAGAAAAGATTTTAAAAAAAAAAAAAAAAAAAAAAGTTTTAAAGTGATAATCTTTAATAGTTGAGACATTTCCTTTAACTCTGAGTGGGTATTTATATTGTTTTAAACCAGCATAATTTGGTTTTATGTGTGAAAACAAAGTTTACTTGGAGACCTGGGATCATTTCAGAGATGTTGCACAAGCCTCCAAAAGCTCCTAGAAAGTAAAATCCTGTTGGGTGGAAATGTCAAACTCTGTGGCTAACCTGGAAACAGAAGCTAAAAGCATGGAAGTGCTAGCTAAAACAGACCTATTTGTTATGCATACTGAGACCTTTTAATAAAAAGCTTAGGCATCCAGAATATCCAGTATCCATTCATTAACCTTTAATAAATAACCATCTCTTTCAGCTGTCTCTTTTACACAAAATATTTGAGATTTGGTGTTACAAAGCATACATAATCTTTAGACTGATCACACATCTGCTAGCTTAGAGCAATTATGTAGGAAATTTCGTTTAATGGGGACTCAATTATTTTACCATTTGCAGATTTAGAACTTTGCTCAGAAGAAATATTCTAATTTTCCAACTTTTCCTCCTCCAACCAATCTGGACTCTTTGCTTTATGTTAATAAGTAAACACAGTAAACTATTATTTACTCCAATATTATCCCTCCACATTTTACATCAGGGTGGGAAGTTTATTTGGCTTTTTCACTTTAAGATGAGGCTACAACCCTCTTGAATGTTCACTCATCTTCCATATGTGCCAGAAATGATCTGATACAGTTTAAAATGCCTTCACTTCTCTTAAGCCAAACTTGCCAGGTTATTCCCAAATAACCCATCTGTCATAGGTGTAAACAAATCCCCGCAGTCATCTATTACATGTTTAGTCTCTGTTCTGAACACACTTTTTTTCGTTGACCTCTTTGAGGCCATTTCTCAGGCTTATAGTTGTAGCACTATGCCATACTCAACAATCGCATTGTTTGGCGCAATGCCAGCTCAAACAGACGTTATCTTTCCCACTCAGTTACAGAGGGTCATCTCCTGCTACTTTCTGTTGGCCAGAAGATTATTCAAGTGGAAAGATGCATGTCCTGAGGACGTGTTTCTCAGCTGTTTTTTCATTTGCCAAAAAATGCTTTCAGTCTTTTTCATGTAGTAAATAAAACAATAAGGACCTTGTTAAAACCTTGAATCCTCAAGACAATAACTGATGCAGCACCTCTCCTTCTCTCCATCTGCCTTTTTTTTTTTTTTTTTAAATCTTCCTTTGTTTACTATGTATATTTGACCTCTTCCTCTCTTCATGCTTCTTCCTTTCCATGACTTGCCTCTTTCACTCACTTGTTCTTTTGAAGTTGTGCCGACAGGAACAGAAAGACACCAAACTTTCCCAGAGAACCTCCCTTCGCCTTCTTGTTGATCTTTCTTTCAAGTTCATTTTCAAACGGGATTTATTAATATTAAACAGATGATAATGCGTGTCAAGGCATTACAATGCTAAGTGGTGCCACCCACATTTTTCTCAGAATTGTTGTTGTTGGGGTGGGTGTATGCTTGTGTAGGCGAATGTAAGTTTGTGCGTGTGTCACTGTCCCAAATCCAAGGCCAGCTGTAGCTGGAGTAAAGAGAGAGTGTAAAGACAGAAACTCTGCCCACACTGTAGCATGACTCCATCTCTGCACAAAGAGCAGCTTGTGTAGAACTTCCTGTGTGAGGATTCTTGCATTTGTGGGCATGCTGGAGAGACGGTAGAGGTCAGGCAGTATGACTCTGGGAGGTGCCTCTGCTTTTGTTGTGCTCCCCTCTAGCACTCTTTCTCTTATTCTCTCTGTTCTATCTTGTCTGTTGTTCACTCCCCATTACTTGCCTGTTGCCCAGCCTCCTTATTCACTCCCCTCACTCTGCCTCGCCCCTCCATTCCTATTACCCTATTGCATTGACCAGAATGCAGTTGTTAGGTCTCAACACCCAGAGCAAAGCCACAATACCCCAGCATGCCCTTACAGCTTAGGACAATTATCCCTTTCCTTGTGTGTGTGGGTGTGTGTGGGTGGGGGGGTCATATGTTGTCACTGGTGTCATGACATGCAGGAGAAACGTTAACGATTCTTCTATTTGTTTTTTTGGGACGCCGAAGCTTACCACATCTGCCTGTCCTGTCTTAAAGTGTGCATTGATCGTTTAACAAACCAGTTTATAGGATGGCAATGACCCGAAAAATGACTGATATTAAATAAACATAGAAGCCACAATGTTGAATTTTCCAACATTTAACTTCTGTGTGGTTATATTTCCCCACTACAACAGTCTATAGAGCTTTCAGTCATGCAAGGGCATGAGTCTGTGAACTGCATTAGCATCTGGTCTAACACTTTAGCCCGGAGTGAAATACCCTACTGGACCAGCAGTATGTTAGGTTTTACAGGTACCTGTCAAATATCTGGATTTTAAACAGACATCTGTAGCCACAGTGGCCTTAATCTAACTGCTAATCCTCTAAAATTGCAACATCAGGTTGTTTCTAATTGAAATATTGTTGCACAGACAGGACACTTGGCATGGATGCATATTTATAAAGCCTTCAAAGGTTAAAATTCCTAATTGGTAATTCTGTCAACTGCCGCTATCATTCGGTTACATCGTTTATCAAATTCATCAGCTTATTGCAACTATGACTGCAAAGCTAACAATACCCAAATCAGCCTTGGAAAATAATAAAGATCCTGGCAGAGCTACAAGTTGAAGGGCGATATGCTGCTTATTTTCATGAAATTTTGATGCAATTAACTTGAAATAAATAGACAGGCTTTCAACCTCAAAGTTCTGCTCAATTTAACATCAGTATCTCTTATAAAACCAGAGTCTGTTCCCGCTCAGCCAAGGAAAAGACCTGTGATTAACCTTCATTAGTGGCCTGTTGAGGGCACATGTTGGTGAGATCCAATTTTCGGCAGCTTGCACCTTGTTCTGCCTCAGAGATTTCACTTAGTATGTGGATATAACCCCCACCGCCACCCCTACACACACGCGCGCGCGCGCGCGCGCGCGCACACACACACACACACACACACACACACACACACACACACACACAATTAATTTAAACAACATAAACTCAAATTTCTTGTTGCATGACAGCATTTGGAGTAACAAAGTTTTGCCATTAAGGATGCAGATGAAGCCATCAGCACTCAGATAACTATTCAACTACAGCAGTAGAAATCATAACAAAGTGACGTTTTTCATGTGTATGCATGTAATTGGATTAAACTCCGACGACATCCACAAGCTTGTTTAAATTATCTTTCTCTCTTTTTTTTCCATTCCCATGCATAGTTTCCATGTTCTTTGCCTTGCTCCATTATCTTATTAAATCTTTGCTATTTTAATTCACTCTTATTTCCACTGTTGAGTAATAACTGTCACGGTGGCTGTAGTGATGTGGACCCAAATGCAGGAGTCGGGAAGCCGGTATGCAGGAATCAGACATCATTTTAATCCATGCCAAAGTGAGGGCCAAAAACCAACAAATGAACCAGCAACACAAGACAAGAAGTGAGGGGTATAAATACACGGAACACAATGACAGGTGAAGTAATTAACAAAATGAAACCAGGTGAATTCAATAACAGGAAATCAATGAAGCTAAACGAGAACCGAGGGAACTAAACAGGAAACTACAAAATAAAACAGGAACCCTGAAAACAAAGCAAAGGGAGAAACCCAAATCCTGACAATAACCCTCTGGCAGAAGAGATTATTGATATTCATCACAGTGATAAGACTAGTTAGTTTCTGAGACTTTCAGGTGGCTGTTTCAAGCCGTTTTAACCTATTCTCTGTGCTGCTTTGTGTTGCTAAGTGCATTTAGAGATATTCTGTAGCAGTGAGTTGAAACTATTTGGAATAAAGACAAATCAGAGGATAAAATAAACCTATGAAAACTCATCAGTTTTCAATTGAGTGTCTTTGATTGTCAAACAGTGTCATATGATGAAAGCACCATCAGGTCAACGGGTAAGAGGAATAATATTTTTGTTTGCACCTATCCTGTTGTCCTCTGTAGACTGAACTGAGCCAACACAGCAGATCAGAGTATTTTCTCAGTGCGGGAGAAACCCAAGAGCTTTTAAACAGCCTGACAAAAACAAAGAAGTCTGTGCTTCAAAAGATGTAAGTATGATCTACTGCAGAAATTTCCAACCCCACAGGTCAGAGAGGACATTCAAGTCATTTGTATTTTTTCAGAGCCAAGCAAGCTAGTGTCCAGCGAGAGCTCTGTGGTTCTACGACAGGAAAGCAGCCGACTGACCAGAAGGCCTTGCCCAAAAACCAAAGACTTGAACTTAAAGCTGGAGAGTCAGAATCAAGTCCAGAGTCTGTGCCTGGGTCTGCACAGGAGGCAAATCACAAGGTGCCTTGCAACAATGCCTTAACTGAATCTGAGGCTCTGATGTGGAGTATCCAAGAGCAGCAGCAAGAGGCTGAGAGTGAAATAAGGAATAAGACCAGCAAGAGGTGTGAGCCCAGTGATGGTAGGGTAGACCCCCAGTCACTGCAGGCCAAGAGAACATGCCTTGGAAGACACCCAGCCACAATGCCAAATTTCTCCACCCTGCACTCCATGCAAACATCCAAACATGACCTTCCTTCTGTGCCGCCCCGTCCTCCAGTCGAAGCCAAGGCAGAGTCCAAGGCTTTCCCTGTCTCAGAGTGCAAGAAAACCACAGTGGAAGTAGAGCTGCTTACTCCAGGGAAACGGGCCCAGAGGCTCCCCCTCACAAGCAATAACACAGCACAGACAAACCAAAACAGGCTGGCCACAAGTCTGAGGGGCCTATCTGTCAAGCCTGCATCCTCAGGCACTTCTATTGGTTCCAGATCCACACTCGGAGAGGGGGGAAGTGAAAATTTGCCCAGAACCTCGAGATTACGACGACTAAAGAGGTCCTGAAGGGGAGACAAACTTCAGTAAAGATCCCTGACGCCACGGAGATAGAGATGATATTCTGTCAGGCTACAAGTTTGTCGCCTATGTGGTCTCCTTGGATGACTATACATGTGTTGTTTTTAACTCCAGTATCTATTCTTTTTACATATGCTGCTCATATCATGCACACACACACACAAAGACAAATGCTGAACACTTCAATTGATACATGAGCATTTGAGTTATGCTTTGTCAAATACTTGAAACAGATTTTGCCTCCACCCTTAAGTCGTGGCGGTCAAGAGAGGCTTGCAAATGAAAGTAGAAAAAAACTTTAATTGGAGTTTAGATTTGGTTTTGTGTTAAAGATTGGGGATTTCAGACAGGCAGGAGCCGTGCAGTACGTCATGGCTCTCAGACTGAAATGCTGGCTCCTACGCGTCTGAAAACTGTCCAGTATCCCTGCTGAAGCTCTGATGTGATTGATAGTGGTTTCCAGATTTATTTCATCACCCCATTTTCAAAAATGTACTTTTTTAAAGGCTTAATTCATATACAATTTGCTAAATACTTAGTCGCTAAGCACCTGAAATGAATCTGTAAATTGGAAGGTATTATGCAGCTTTTCTTTCTGAACCCGGGCCAAGTATGTGTGAATATGTGAGCAGTGGTGTTTTTATTTCCAAACAGTCGGACAGCTACAGTATGGCAGCCTAAAAAATGTAGCTGGTTTTGCCTCCTCTTCAAATGCTGCAGCAAAACTCAAATTTATTCCTTTTGATTACATATTCTTGCCTTTTTTCTATGCTGTTTTTATATTTCATGATAAATAAATTGGCTTTTGCGAAGGAAAAACCTGCAGAAACGCTTGAAATAAACGCTTGGACCTCCTTGCATTTCTTTGATTTCCTCAATAAGTCCAGAAGAGCTAATGCTTGTTACAGTTTGTAAGTGAAGTCTGGCCAACAGTATTAGTAGCAGTAACCTGAGATGAGACAGCACCAGTAGCCCGTTCTGATCTTTGAGACAGTACAGTAGATTAGTGTCACTGGTCCTAACGTTTTAAGGTCATCCTGAGGAGGTGTCGCCAATCTCTTGACCAGGCTTTAATCCTGTCAAACTCATTCTAAAGCAGAGATCATCTTTAAACTCTAGTTTGTGCTCAGATCTGTGCGTTCAAAAGGTTTTAAAGAAAGCTGCTACTTGAACCTAACCGACAAGAGGAGCGTTGTCTGAGGATCATGAGGAGCGAGGGGAATTTTTGTCTCAGGGATCAACTTAATACAAGGATGGCTAACTGCAACGCAATTAGCTGTAAAACTATTTGGACAGGGACCTCGCTGGACTCTATGATGTCTCTCCAGCTCCAGTCCCAATAGCAGCTGAATGGGAAAAGTTTTCAGGTGATCCAACATGTTTGAATGCAGCACAGACGAGACTCTTCAGTCGCTCTCCAGAACAAAGACAACTTTAATTCTCTTTTCATACAAAAAATTTAATAAATATGACTTTCAAAAATATATTGCCAGATCAACACATAATTCTCAAGTTCATAACACAAAAGTCAAAAAAATGGGACAAAATGTTGCCATGATCTCAAAGGGTTAACAAATGAGATAAAACATGTTTGTCTTTAAGAGCCTCATTTAAAAAAAAAAAAAAAAAAGGAAATGTGCACAGAAACAAAGCAGACTCTAGCAGAGCAAGGCGGTGTACTTGATTTCTACAGCAATCCCATTGCCCCCCTACTGTTCAAGTACTCGTGGTCTAGCTTATGATCTTACGCTGACTAAAGCAGATGGGAATTCTGGTGCGTCATATTGATGCGAGTTGCCTTGCAAATTGGTGGATTTTGACAGCCTTTGAAACGTGTCGATGGGTTCAACTGCAGCTGCTGAAGAATTTTTGTTCCCTTAAAGTGTTTATCCATTAATGGCAAGCAATATGTCTGCCACCATGTCCAACCCTTGCAGCAGCTGGGATCTTTTGTTTTCCTAACCTCACTTGCCTTCAGTTAAGGTCCTAGCAACAATTAATGAAATGTCAAATGTACTGAAAAACAAAAACTAAAAAAGAAATAAAAAGAATCATCAGGCCAAAAAGTGCCCATCTTGCATTTTCTATAGTTTTTGAAAATTTGGCTTTTTTATTGAATTAATTGGAAAAACAAGATGTAGTCAAAGAAATGGATAGGCTTCTGCAGCTATCAAAACCTTCAAACTAGACAGAACATATAAATAAAAAGGAATGATATCTTAGGGCTCTTGATTATTAAGTTAATAAATCAAATATACACAATGATTAATAAAAAAAAAATGTACATATCTACATGTTCTAATTTGTCACATAAATTCTTCATATTGGCAGCAACTGCTGACATTGAACCCTTTCTTCTCCTGACCCTCCCACACAAAAAGTAAAAATAAATAATAAAGTGGATTTCTTTTTTTTTTTATTTTATTTTATTTTTTTCTAATTTGACAGTTGCTGAAGTCTAAAGCTGAAAAAGGCACTTTCTCCAAACAGAACTAGAAGGAATTCAAGCACATACTAAAAATAATTAGCTCTAGTGTTGAACACATCAGACAGTTTTAGTCATTGTACAACAATTACACCAGGAGCGCCTTCCATGTGTCCACTAAAATTTAAAAAAAAAAAAAAAATTTTTTAAAAAGTGAAATGAAATGCACAGGAGGACACTTTTGCGAGTAGTTCTACAGTGAAATGTAGACCAGTGCCTTGTGTTTCCAGCCAAACAAAGCAACTGTCACTGCCAGTGTAAGCCAGCTTGTCAAAACTTAAATTAACACGGGGAATATCTGAAAATACTGTGAGGGTCACAGCTGACATGACCATTTACTAAACTGCACATGCCGAAGCTCCCCGGTTTCACCCACCACCTGGGTGTGAAGGCGCAAGACTTGGTTGCACAGCAACGCAGCTGTCTGCTATACAATGTAGTCCATCCTGTTTATGCTGTTTGCTGTCTCCAAGTCTCTGTTGTCCTGTTTATTAGTCCAATTAGGATGCTTGGATGTTGAGTTGGGATTGGAGATGGGCGCCTTCTCGTCCCTCTCCACCAGTGTGTATGCTGGCTGTTTGGCAAAGCGGCCCTTCTGTAAGTGCCTCTCCTTGTCGTCGTCATCCCCCTCGGGATGATTTGTCCTTATTTTGGCAATGATAGAGTTCTTGTTCTCGTAGTCTTTGATGGCCACAGTGAGCCCCACATGCTTCTCTATGGGGTTTTTGATTTGGTTGAGCTGCTCCCGGACATTGTTAGTTGTGTTGTCCTCAGAGCCCGTTGCTGTCGTGCCGTTGTGGTTGCTCTGTTTCCGCCGACGCCGCATGCACCAAAGCAACATGGATATCAGCAAGAGGACCCACACGACGATGAAGATGGAACTGAGGAGGGGCACTAAGTAATCTGATGAAAGAGGACAATCATGTCACAGAGGTATCAGGTTTAGTAGAATTCACTGCCCCATCATAAAACGGCATGTTACATTGTAAAGTCACATCAGATCATGGATGTAAGATGTATCAAGTAATAGATGTAAGCTAATTTTACAGCGTGACCTCTGAGCCCCTAAGAGGGGAGGAGGCTGCTTCTCTTTGGCTATGGCAGTAGTCTCCTGTCAGCATGCTGATGAATGGTGGACACATGCAGGAGTCCAGCCAGTTGCAGTATGAGCCAATCTAAAACCATGCAGCCAAGCAGCTCTACTCTTTCCATCGAAGTTCTGGCTAGATTGTCATACAGCTCTGTTTCAGCTACCATCAGAGGGCCAATCATTTTTGTGTGGGAGACAAGGAAAAACACTTTCATGTAAATACATTTTTCCTTGGTACTCGGCATTGTTGTCAAATTCAGGCCTTGGGTTTATCTCTTCTAATCTTTACCAAAAAACAAACAAACAAAAAAAAATCCTCCCACCCATTTCCACTCAGTCATGAAAAGATGGTTTTGGTACATACCGGTTTTGCTGGGGCTTGGCACACGGACTTCGACGATGGCAGAGATGATGGTGTTGTTCCCGTTGCGTTTGCTAACCAAGTCGATTATCCTGTCTGTGATCTCTTTAATGGGGCTGTGGTCCAAGCGATGGTCTTCAGTGGACTAGATAAAAAGAAGTGAGGTTTAAACTCCCATTTGTTTGGGTTTGAGTTCCATTTTTCTCCGCAAAGAAACGATGTTCACTTGCTGCCAACGGATGACACAAAATAACCCAACCTAAATTCATCACACATATCCCTACTGAGCATCTTTAAGCGCTGCTAGGACGGCATGCTGCAGGCTGTAAATCACAAAGGACTTTTCTGGGTATGGATCAATAGAGCAACATATGGCAGACAGGGCGGAGGTTGTGCTTACGATGCAGACGTGGATCTCGTTGCTGGCGGAGAACGACGGGTCACAGGTTATAGACACAGAATGCTCCAAGGAGAAATTCTTTACTACGTTCAAGTTCCTCAGCTGCTTACATACTCCCTCCACAGTCAAGCTCTGCACACCGACAGGAGACCAAGCACATGTTAGCACATATGGAAATGGGGGGGTGTAATCAAGATTAAAATAGGAAAGCTAGGTTTGCATTTTGGCAGAAGGTTCAACATCCTATCTGGCTGAAATCCCCTCAATTTAGATTAAAGACCACAGGCTCATATGCTTGTCACCATATGCTATCATGCATGTTAAAGAACTGGCGAGTGATCCCGTGTGCTGACAGAGTCTTGTTTAGCTAAAATTCATATTATCCTGAAAACAATAGCAGTTTTCTTCATTTTTTTTTTCTTAAAGCAGAATTCTAAAACCTGATCTTTTACAGTTTACTGCACCCGTTCATTTATGAGTGGTGCTGCAAGCCAGGCATGAAAAATGACCCTAAAATCTGTTCATTCAATCTCCCCGGTGCCTAGGTAACTCACTGGAAGCAAATTCTCTTTGTTAAAGGTGAAGGTAATGTTGGCGCAGCTGTTGTCCTGGTAACAGGAGCTGGGGTGGCATTTGATGGGAGACTGGGGCGGATTGGAGCGCCAGCACTCTCCGAGCTCGGGGCAGGGCTTTACAAAGCAGTGGCCCTCCCTGAGGGGAACGCAGCTCTGACCCAGCGGACACCCGCCTCGTCCTTTGGCACTCAGCTTGCACGAGCAAGGGCCACACCACATCTGCAAAGGAAAATGAAATCATTTAGATTTATGTCAGATTTGTCTTTGGATGTATCAACACAAGCCAGTTTCAGGATATTTGTAGCCTATATAGTCTCTTCTAACCCAGAGATTTATGCTCCAGTTTGCTAAAGTACATGAATATCACTGCCATAAATATAGTGGCCCCCAGTATGTCTGACGACTCCAGATCATTTCCACCCCACGAGCTGCATCAGTAATGGCCCATTGTTGATTTGCTGGTTAGATGAGCATGATAAGAAGCTGCTGCTGTAAATCACCACATCTTGGGTTCATCCAGTGTAACTGTGGGAGATTCTGAAATTGCATCCGACTCCAGTTTCTAACAGCACTATTGTTTCTTTTCAAAACAAAACTGCATCATCCCTGTATAGAATTTGACACTCGTGAACCAGCTCCACCCAGACACACACACTGTTGTGTGGAGCCCAACATGACCCTACCTGGGACTGAGAACAACCACAAATGCAGACGTTGAGTCCAGTAAAGTTCTTCCACCAGTAAACAGTGACATCAGTAACAGCTGTACAGTCAGTGGAAATGCTTATTTGTTTGCAGTGTGTCTAAGTGTGTGTTGTTTAGACATACCTTTGTGCACACAACTTTCCCATTGGAGCATTGGCATGTGTTGCAGTCCTCATCCCATGTGGTTCCATCAGTGGACACATGGCCATTAACAGAACAGTGTTTTTTGGTCACTGTGTTGAAAAGAATAATCGAGTGAGGAATATATATTAAAAAAAAAAAAAAGCCAAATTGTGTGTGGATCATTCTTTTATCATCCTGTGGAGTCGTACTTTCTTGACAGTGTGGTCCCGTCCTGTCTGGTGGACACAGGCAGCGATATCCGTTAATCTCATCCACACAGGTGGAGCCTGAGGCACACGGGGAGGACTGGCACTCATTAATATCTGTCGCAGAGGAGAAGAAAGACAGAAAAAATAATGTTTCTCCGTGGAATAAAAAGCATAGCCAGACAGAATTCAAATATTGGGTTAAGCAAATCAGCACACAAATCTAATTCCATGACTGCATTTGCTGAGACCATGTGTCATTTGCACAGTGCGTACACAGACACGTTAATAAGAAACAAGCAAACATGCTTTGAATCAGCACTGGCTTGACTTTTTTTTTTTTTTCTGTGCCCTCGCAGCTTTCATAAAAAGACAGCATCATTAGCAGGTATGCAGGAGCTAAAGGCTGGACTAAGCAGAACAAAGGGTTTGCAATGGGAAAGAATGTGGCCATCTGAAAGCCTTTAAGAGGGAAAACAATCTGTATAATCAGTGTCAGAGAGCATGGCTGATTAGCTGCTGGCCTGCTAAGCTGGTTTACCCCAGGGACAACAGCACGGCCCGGTGAAGTGACACCAGAATGGCTCAGCCTGGCCTGAAGCCCAGTGTGTTGATAATTAGCCAACTAACCCTGCCATTTGGAGGGACTGTGATGGTCCTGCTGCTTGGATGTGTTCTAACTTTCTGCCTCAAACGGGTATCACAGAGAAGCTGCAGGCGGGATTAATACTCACTGCTTCGACAGTCTGGGCCTGCGAAGCCTGGAGCGCACTCGCAACGGTACCAGTTGTCCCCATCCACACAGGTTCCACTGTTGTAGCTGCAGGAAAAATAAAAAGAAGAAATAATTCAGATGCACCATGTTTGTTATTTTAGTAATTCAGGTTGGAATTTTCTCACCAATTTCAAAGACAATAAAACTATCAGTCTTATTATTATTATTGGACAAGTGTGCGGCAGTGTGGGCGTGAGCTCCACAAGTGTTTGGATAAATAAGGCTTGCATATTATGGGAGTTCACAAAACAGGGTTTGCTGATTGCGTCCCAGGAATGACAGACAGGAAAGGGTGTCTGCCTGGTTTCTCAGAGAGCATGCACGCAGGTGAGGAACGACACGGGAGCAGCTTGTTTACATCTACAAATCTACAGGAAATGTTTGGTTTTCACTTACCATGGGTGGGGACTGCAGTCGTTGGTATCTGGGAAATAAGAAGAAAAAAAAAAAAAAAGACAGAGACAAAAAGAAGTGAATGTGTTGTTTTGAATTTGTTGCCTCACGTAGGAGTGTTCAGTGCAGATGGCAGTAAAAAAAAAAAAAAAAAAAAAAAAAAGCATGTCAGAGCTTGTGTGTGCAGAGGTGTGGTGCGCCGGTCAGGCTTGGACGCCAAGCTGCCTGGTTAACCTGCCTCATTAGCGAGAAGAGTCGACTCCCGCCCTCAAAAATTTGTTACAGCCCACCACCACTAACCTACAGCTCCACATCCAGATTCCCACCTCCCTTACATGCAATCGTTACAGTACAAGAGGAATTTATGTTTTGGAGAACATGCATACAGGGCAGGGATCCCAGGAAAATCAGGGAAATAGAGGAGGGCTGCAGAACAAGGAGACATGTCACTGTTTGGACAGGAATGTAATGACAAGAAGGGGGGTGGGGGGACTAGAAGAAAGAGGGAGAAACATCTGTCTCCACTTTCCTAAACCCTTTTCTCCCTCCTCTGCTTTTTTCCCCCCTTACCGGCAGCAGCCAGCAAGCGCAAAGAGATGAAAAAGGTAAAAATAAATAAATAAATCTATAAATAAACAAAAGGCTGTGTATCAAAAGATGATGGGAGAGTCGGATTTAATCAGATGCAAGATTTTAACCTCTGCACTGTGTAGCTTTATCAACATTTATTAGCCATAACTGTCCATCTTCATCCAATCTACTCACTCTGGGTGCATGTGGGACCCTCCCAGCCTTCCTTGCAGACACAGGTGAACGAATCCCCCTTCACCACACAGGTACCTCCATTCTCGCACGGGTTGGGAAGACAACTCGAGTTTTTGGCTGAAATAAGGAGGGGAATAAATGCAGTCACACTCATTAAGCTGTTATGATACGAATAATGGCTCGACTTTTTTTAAAAAAATATAGGTTCTGTTTGAAGTGCACCATCAGTGCAGTGAGGGATTATAAACGGATATCTGTTAGCACTCAGAAGAGATGGTGAAATAGGAGAGAAGGGAGTGTTGACAGTCTGAGGGGATAAAAAGTGTTTGTAGAACTTGCAGATCCGACAAATGTGATTAAAATCCAAGACAAGACGGAACTCTTCCACTAAACAACCTTTTGTATATTTGAGAATGAGGCAACACGCCGTGACCACGTGACTCACCTATGTTACATGTCGTACCCTCCCAGCCTGGGGAACACTTGCACTGGAATGTATCGCCTTCATCATGGCAGGTGCCTCCGTTGTTGCATGTGGCTTCATCGCACTGACTCTCACCTGAAGGCCGCATCCAAAAAAAAAAAAAAAAAAATTTTTAGAAGAAGGATTTAAGGTTACTAAGGTAATATAATAGATAATTACAAAGAGCCATGAGCACATGAGCCATGAGCCTGCGAGGACAGACAAGATGGGTGTGGAATGAAAGAAAGAAAAAAGGGAGGCTCTCACGGGAGTGGCAGGTTTTTCCCTTCCAGCCGTTTTTACATTCACAGAAGAAATCAGTCACCAGGTCTCGACACGTTCCTCCATTATGACAAGGGTTGGTGCTGCAGTCATCAATGTCTGGACAAATTAGATGGGAGGCTGACTTATATATGGCATATCAAGCACAAAATCATGCTTTTGTTAGACTGTGAAGACATGCATTTGGCAGGACTTTAAGGGAACTCACTGATCTCACAGTGGTCACCCTCCCAGCCGTCACCACAGATGCACTGGTACACGCTGACTTTATCGATGCAGGTACCTCCGTTGTGGCACGGATTGCTCTCGCAGTCGTTGATGTCTGAAATTCAAGTGAAGGACAGGAAGATGAGTGAGATATGGTACTGCTTGTGAGCAGTCATGCCTTGGTCTCTGTATCATGCACGAGTCTTACTCTCGTGGCAGTAGGTGCCTCTGAAGCCCTCCTGGCACTCGCAGCTGAACTGGCCCCCGGCTTGGCTCCGGCAGCGGCCGTGAGGTCCACACACATTTGAAGAAATGTAGCGCTCTCCTCCGGGTGTACTGTTGGATGCCACGGCGACGGTGCAGCTGTCAATCACTGAAGACGGGGAATTCATGTTATAACTTAGTTCTAACCAAAGTGACAGGTAAAATGGGACCCAGAACAACGAGAAAGACAGGAAAAGATCTACGTGAATGCAGATGTTTACAGTTCACAGCACCTTATCGGTGTGCCAATGAGGAAAAAGAAATGATAGCAGATAAAGCAATAAGCCATTATGCTTTCATAAGCAGTTCCGAGTGATCTTTTCACTGCACTCCTAAATCCTTTCCTTTCCCCTTGTCTGATCAGGTTAGGCAAACTGGCTGAATTTGCTCCCCTGTAATCACTTAATGCTTGCCAAGTGCAGAGATATTCTCACTGTGTATCTGACTCTGTGGTTGGTCCTCTCACTCAATTACACAGACACACACAAAGAAAAACGTGCACATTCACTGAAGGGGAAAAGAAGAGGTAGCCCACCAAGTCGTTACCAAGAACACACACTGCGCTATCAGTCTATTGCCAGAATTCTAGGGAACTTAGAAGATGATAGAACCAGTGAAAAGCTCTGCTGAGGAGAGCAGGAAGAGGTGCTGCCTTGAAACCTCCCCACTTTGGCCAAATAACTTCCCTGCATGAAACTGAAACATAGGTATAGCCCTGATGGGAAAACGTGGCTAAAGCGATCAGGCAAATAGAGAAAACCTGGCCTTAGTCAGCGTATTTATTGCAGCACGCTATGTAGATTATCTTACGGGGGCCCTCTGGAAAAGCTTGTGGTTTCTGTAGGTGGGAGACGTACCTTTGCATGTGGTGGTGCGACAGTGGTCCTTGAGGTGGGAGCAGTTTTTGCCCTCGTAGTCTTCCGGGCAAGAGCAGTAGTAGTCCTTTGCCAGGTTAAAGCAGGATGCTCCGTTCTGACACGGGTTAGGTGAGCAGTAATCGATATCCAGCTAGGAGAGAAAGGTATTGAATAAAGCGGTGAATCTGATAGCTGACAGTTTCTGCTACAGAAAACAGAGCAAAGCCCACAGCATCCTCCCTGCAGGCCTTGCCAGGAACACACACACACACACACACACACACACACACACACACACACACACACACACACACACACACACACACACACACACACACACACACACACACACACACACACACACACACACACACACACAGTGTTAGGAGGAAGGGGGGAAAACAAGGCAGAGACATAGGAGCCGTCCTCTGAGTCCAGGCTTCAGCGCTGAGGAATGTATCCCACTGTAGCCAGGAGCAGCTTCAACAAAGAACTCCATTTTTTTTTTTAAAAAAAAGGAGGACTGTGGAACAACAGCCATTTAACAGGGTGGAGCAGGAAAAATGTACAACAACCCCGAAAGATACTGCAATCGCAGCAGAAAGGCTTAAAATGCTAAATGATAGAAGGGAGGATGCTTGCGTTGGTGCTTATTGGTGCACGAGGCCCGTCTCACCTGGCAGAGATTTCCGGAGAAACCGGTCAGACACAGACAGTGGAAGCTGTTGACTTCGTCTTGACAGCGGCCGCCGTTCAGACACGGTGAGCTCGCGCACTCGTCAATGTCCCTCTCGCAGTGTTCGCCAGCGAAACCGGGAGGGCACACGCAGCGATAGCCATTTACCAAGTCCTGACAGAAAACAAATATCAGCCCCGTCAAAGGTGGAGTCAGGACAACAACCGTCGAGCCAGGAAGCAAGGCGAAGTGAAGTAGAGTGGGTGGGTGGGGGTAATATCACAGCTTTGCAATTATTTCAGCACTTTTTCCTGGCATGGGCTCAACACAATAATGTTTATGGTAATTCAATCTAGTGTGGTCAAGAAATTTGTGTGTCCTTCCCTGAGAAACTCCTCTGAAGCCGTTTCTCTCAGATTTGATTTCAGAGGAATTCCACAACAATTCCACTGCTGGTTTACAGCAGCTATTTATACAACCACTGTAAATGTCTCTCTGGCATAGACAAAAAGGACACAATAAAACAAACAAACAAGCAGCTTGCCAAAGCAGCAGGTACTGCAGCGATAAAGCTAGATGGATTTTGACCCGTCACCTACCTTGCAAGTTCCCCCGTTCTGGCACTGGTCCTTGCAATCGTTTATATCTGCATGGGAAAACAAATCTGAGGATTAATTCTGAACAGCCTGACTAAATAGTCTGTCTTTGAAAACAAGTCTGCACTTTATGTTTCCCATGCTAAGGGCCTTTAAAAACAATGTCGGAGCTGGAGAATGCAGCGCGAGAGTTGGATAAAGCGGCTGCAAAAATCAGTGCAAAACAAGAGTATTAAGCAATCCTGTCTGCTGCCAAGTGAAACTAGAGCTGGGATCGCTTTGAGCCACCCCTAAGCACCGCAGCCTTGGCCACACACAGGTCTAATAATCATACAGCAGACAAATTTACACTGCAGGAAAAAAGTCTGTGCAAGAACAACTGGTTCTGCTTTACGCCTTCATGTCGCAGCTGTATTTTGGCATGTACTGAGCAAATGGAAATGAATGTATAAAGAAAGCAAGAGCTGGACATGTGTCCTGCTCCGCAGCTGCAGCTTTCAACTCACTGATGTCACAGTTCTGTCCTGTCCAACCGGGGAGGCATTCGCAGAAGTATCCACCAATCAGGTTGCGGCAAGAGTTGGCATTGACGCAGGGCTTGCTATCGCACTCGTTGGCATCTAAATGTGGGAGGGAGAGGGTCAGTGGTATGTGCGTGCACAGTTTGCAGCCATGAAGGGGTGGGGAAGAAGTTGAGTACCCCACCTATTAGACATGTCTTCCCCGTCCACTGTGAAGGACACTGACACTTGTAGCCGTTAACAAGATCTTGGCAAGTACCGCCGTGATTACAGGGGTTTGGAGAGCAGTCGTCTACATCTGCACAGGATGAGGGATATTTGGTTAATCGAAATGATAATAGCCACGAGTGTGTTGAGGTTCAGTGGGTGTGATTCCATGCAGTCTTACTGATATTGCAGGAGGGGCCGCTCCAGCCTGGCGCACACTGACACTCGTAGCCTTGACTGGTTTCTGAGCAGCTCCCTCCATTAGAACAGGGATTGGACAAACAGGCGTGTTCCGCTAGGAAGAGAAAGACAAAGAACTGTAATCTCCAGCCAACTCGTGACACTTATTTTGCAATGAAAATATATTTCTTTTATTGTGGCTATTGAGCGAATAAGTCACTGCAAAGCAAAATCAGATGCTAAAGCCTCTGACTAATTTGCGGAAAACCTCACTACTCTGCCCAGTTCCACTTTGTTACCACAAAACACCCAAAGGTCGAAGCTTTTCCTCACCCAATGGCAAGAGCCGGTTTGCCCTGCTTTAAAACCCCGCTTAAGACAAAAAGAACTATCTCACTCTCATTACCCGCCTGACAGACCACTCCGCCAGGAAATCATCTTTCATGCTATGTTGACCTGATCAACGCACCGTGACTTCCCTCTGACTCCCCGCCACTCTTCGTCTGCATGATGAGAGTGGCGGGAGAGGCGGTTCCTCCTTTACAGGTCAGTTAAGGATGAGTGCTTCCCAAATTTATCAGAAAATGAATGATTCACTCAAGTTATAACCAGGCAGTTAAGGGTGATGAGAAAACATCTCTTGGGGTAGGAAGAGAGAGGGAAAATGAAGGGCTGCACCCTGAAGCCTTTTGCGTAACAATAGCCTGATGTATCCCCCTGGTTGGCAGACCTCCCGCTATAAAAGGGCGCCGTCCTGACATCTCTGCAGTTAAGCTTTCAGCAACCTGCAAGGCTCAGATTTAATGAAGAAAAAAAACCATCATCTCTATGGTAAGTGTTCGCAACAGCTGAACCGCAGCTCCACCTGTCTCAAGGAGCAAAAAAAAAAAAGGGAAGACTGGCCTCTGAAGATCAAACCGGTGGATTACCTGACTTGGGGAGGGGGGCACTTAGACTGAAGTGGAAACAGATTATTGCGAGTTATCACCTCCTCTGATTACAAACTTAAGGCACCTCTGACCTTTTGTCTGTGAGCTCACTGAGCCCCGAGTCCTCCCACTAATTGTAACTGCAAACATGATTTCAAAAGTTACCCCCCCCCCTCAAACCACACACACAGTCCTACATTTCAGCCTTATTTTAAATACAAATAGTCTTCCAAGGATGACATCATAATAAATCCTCACACTGCTCATCTTCCTTCATAACCTTCCATAAAAAGTCCAAAACTAAATTAAAAACCGAACAATAGTGAACAAACTGTGCTGTGACCTTTTAATGCTAAATAAATACAATTGTAAAGCCCACCAACAGCCCTCACCTCTCTCACAGTTTGCACCGGAGTAACCCTCAGCGCAGGTACACTGATACTTGTCGGGCCCTGTGTTGATGCATGTCCCTCCGTTCAGGCACGGCTGGTGAGTGCCACAGTAGTTCAGGTCTGTGCCAGAAAAGATTTAGTTTATTTAGACACAATATGGATTAAATCACTCTGTGACTGAAACTGGGAAAAAAAAGTACCTTTATCACACAGGTGTCCACCCCAGTTGGTTTCACACAGGCACTGCCATGGCTCCACACACGTGCCGTGTACACAGCCAGGGTGAGGGATACACTTGTCACAGTACTGGTCCTGCCAGCCATACAGACACCTGCGAAGAACACGGAAAAGCCTGCTATCAACATGAACTACATTTAAGAAATAAACTCAAATAGAAACGCTCAGAACGTTGAAGAAAACCGAAAACAATTCGAGCGAGGTCAAATCCTTGTGGTATTTAAAAATGTTCAGATTTTAATCTCACACTTATTCCAGATTCCTTCGCAAGAAATGCGGCAGTAATCGGAGCTTAATGAACGACACATCAGCATTTGCAGCATGGAGCCGCACAAACGAAACAAAGAGGCAGTATTCTCGCTCTACCAACTGAGCTGAATCTTTAAAGACCGCAAATGAATTTTGAGCAGCAGTGTGTTTACGCAACAGCTTTTTTAACAATACTTGGGCACAAGGACACAGGATTATTTAGCATTTTACCAAACAAAGAAAAAAAGAAAAAAGTAACAAAACACTAGATTACAGTTCCAATGGGACCTTTTGCATGGCTAACATTAGCATGCGGCCAGACGCTCCCTTTAACAACACTGTGCCTGTGGCTTGGCAGTGGCGACATTCTTGCAGGGAGGAGAGTTCAGCCCTCCTCTCGGCTGCAACGCCGCTGCTCGTCCTGGTTCTCATGACTCAGGACTCAGGCTTGTGCCCTGAGGCAGGAGGAGGAGAAAACAGTTTGCTGACCACTAAAATATCCAGGTCCATAATTACACTGATAATGCTGCCCCTTTTCTTCTTCCGCTCCACAATTAAGGCAGCAATCGGGCCTGGCTGATAAGTCTGCTCTTTTAGAGGTGGCAAAGTAGTGATACAGTTGCTGCTGGGGAGTTCAGCGACAGGAAACACGGAGTCCCTGTGGGGGGGTGGCGCTCTGATTAGCCTCAAGTAACGGACGGACTGTAAAAATAAACGTGGTGCTTAAATAAACTTCAGTCTGTGATTAAGGGGGCCATTTTTAAAAAGTGTGTTAATCCTTACAAAGAACAATAGTGCAAGAAGCATCAGCAGGATCCCAAATCATTTAGATAGCACGCAGCCTAAAGACTTGGGGAATGTGACGTTACATAGTGACACACTGCGGATTCCCATAAACACATTAATGGTCTTTACGATAGTCGTCTCCCTTCCACAGGTGCGATGTTTTTACTCCACCCCTCAATTAGAACCCAAAGCTTGAGATTCGAGAAAAAGCTTGAGCATCATGAGTAGCAATGACGAGGAGGCTGCCCTTCCCTGCAGCCAATGTTTCTATGTACCGCTGCTGTTAAAGCCAACCATGGGAAACACATCGCACACTACAATAAAAAAAAAAAAAAGAGCTTGCTTGGAGCTCTCGGTAAATAAGAGCTAATTCCTGAGCTTTGACAAACGGCCACACCTGTGTAGAGACTAATGCAAGTCAAGCTCCTGTTCTGCCAGTGGCCACACAAGCTCTTACAAGAAACCCGATCAAGTCAAAAGCTTGGGAAAAACAATAAAGCTGCTGCATAAAATGTACAAACTTGTGATCATCCCTGCACTTGATTTATGGCCAAATCAGAAAACTAAGAAAGCCGCCAATGGCTGAACTATGGGAAGAGTTGGACAGTTGTTGCGAAGCAACACGCCCCAGCTCTGATATCCATCTGAGCCCGGCTTTTCCTCTGGCTGTGTGCACAAACAGCATTAGGAAGGCATTAGCTACATAAACAGTACACTTTAAGGCTCATCCGAAAGTTTCACCTGATTTGACTGATAACGCTCACCTCATTAGAGGGTTAGTTACATTTTTCTTTAGCTTTAAATTGTGGCAGCTGAGCTTCTTTTTGCTCAGGCTGGCAGCTCTGGCTTAAACCTGAGGCAAAATCTCTGTTAGAGCTCCGATACCGAAAGTGTTTTGGCCGGAAAACCATGCATGTACAGGAAAAGTTGAGTGCCATGGCACAACTGGTGCTTGGACACAATCCCTACAGATGTGCAGCAGCCCACACTGCAAATTTCTGGCTGCATCCTCCATAGCAACACAAAGGCACTTAAGCAAACTGTCTGACAGTAAAATCAAAGATGGCAGGCTAATAAATCATACAGATTGGCCCAGGCTACTTACTTGCATTCACCTGGCTCCTTACATGATCCATGTTCAGTGCTGCAGCCCTGTCGGCATATCGCTAGAATGTAAAGAAGAAAGAGGTGATCAGCTTAACTAGGTTTCTTGTTTTCATAGCTTACCAAGTATGAATGGAGAGGAAACAGCAGTGAGAGCTCAGGAACAAGCAGTCATTCATTGCAGACCATGCAGCAGACAGTACATCAGCATGAATCACAGATTAGTCTGGCTTTATGCTTAGAGAAGAACTCTTCACAGACATATTCCTTTAGCAGTGATGCCTTTCATAAGTGCCACCTCAGCAGGGCTTACCAGTGTTGCAGTCAGGTCCAGACCAGCCTTCCAGACAGGTTTTATTTCCATTGTAGTCGCAGGTGTAATGCCCAAAGAACTCGTCCCTGGGCCGACAAAACTTGTTGCAGCCGAAGCCATAGTAGTGCTCATCACAGATGACTCGGATTTGGTATTCAAACTGGGCGACGGGGCCGTTGTGAGTCAGCTTCTGCCAGTGTGGGCTGGGGTTGATCATGCCTGAGTGAGACGCTTTCTCTATCAACTTCCCATCAGCACCTAAAACATTTAAAGACACAATCAAATGAGTCTCCAAATGCATTTTGGTTGAACCCCACTCAACTAAGCCAGAGTTTGAATGTTTAAGCGAACAGTGCAACGCTTCTGGGTGTTGCAGTGTTCTTAATCATAAATTGGGAACCCAAAAGTGGCCCAGAAATTCTGACACAAATTGCAGAAGATCTCAGTGATAGCAGATTATATGTAATTAAGGCAACTATGTGTCCTAAAGAGGAAGAAAAGTACAAGGAGGAAATGTAGAAAAAAGGGAAAGGATGCCTGTAATGAGCACTTTTAACTGCTGTTTTTCTCACGCTCCCAGTCCAACTCTGCCTGGTCGGTTTCTGAATCCAAGCTTTACAGCCTGAGGATAATACCGGTCTACGATGCTGCTCGCTGCATCTGCTCAGGCGAGGAAAGAACCACAGTCGCCATAAATTACAGTGTGATGCCGCAGTCACTGCTGGGAGGCCCGCCAGCATGCCATCAGCACTTTTTTCCCCTGCCTTTTTTTTTTTCGTACGCATTTTTGTCAACATTGGAAATTGTATTAACGTCAACACTTTCACACACTTCACAATTGTCCATCTACCGTTCGCATGTAGAGCAAAGTCGCAGCCCATGTTGCGACTGCAAAGTACACACAGACTTAGTCCCAGAACCAGACATATTTTCTTGTCAAACACAAAGAGGTCACAGCTCTGTCAAACGGGAGTACCGCAGCCAAGAGCTGTAATGAGCTTCACACACAGCAAACACACTTGAACTGAGCAAACATGCTCAGCCCAATCTCCAGACACTACACTGCCGACTTACAAGCCCTGCGCATTTGCTTGCACATGAAGCACTCGCTACTCGATGTTTAAATCTTCCACCTGGGAGAGAATGAAAAATATGTCACAATCATTATTTACTGTGGCTCACACGAGCAGAGGTGGCTGACCACGAGGCCAATCGCTCCTCTGTGTAGTATGACGCAATGCAATGCAGGGGGAGGGAGGGGGTGGCTGTAATTTATTTACGTGCATAGTGGTGTGCACAGGGAGGGAGACCGGGACGTGGCAGCGTTCTGAAATCGCAGCGCCCGGTAACATTTCGCAGGAGCCTGAAATCCAGAGTTCAGCGGTGTGGCATTTCTCTACCGACTGCTGGCCTGCAGTGTCCGGAGTAACACTGCCTCGCTACCTGCTGCCTGGCCTGGAGCCACACATAAATCAAACAAAACTTTAAACGATGAATCTCATTCTCCAGCATAAACTTTCTAAAAACTTATTAGCTACTTTAGAGCAACATCTTCCCTCAAAACTCACAAATCTCCAGAGGCAGGAATCTGAAAATGCTGCTCCTCTCAAACTGAAACAAGAGCTCAGCTGTTTTATCATGATTAGGAATCTATTTCAATCTTAGGACGGTCGCAACACACAAGGCTAACAGGACTGTGACCTAACCTAAAGGTGCCCAGAAAAGGCTTAACCACCGCTGAGTGTACATTCAGTGGGCTTTTCACACCAGTGCCCTAATAGTTCTCTGGGGAGCGGCAAATACAGCAGAAAAGACCGAAACCTTGTTAAGCTCAAACAGACATAAACAAGCATGGAGACGAGGCCCTGCCCTTATCTGGGATCACCACGCTGTCGCCAACCTGACCACCAACCAGCAGGAATCCCAACAGCAGCCAGAAGTAAGATTTCAGCATGATGTTACCACTGTGTCATCTCAAGTTTCACGATGAAAAACCAACCAAAAACTGAGTAATAACCTACCCCCCCACAACCACCACCACCACCACCCCCAAATGGTTACTGGTTGCAGCACCAGGCTGCAGGGTCTGGACGAACTGTGTTTCACGCCTCAGTGACAGTGAGACAGTGTGACCTCAACCCCAGCTCAGTCAGTGGATCAGTCATCGGCCAAATAAAAACATTTTTATAGGTTGGTGGTGGTGGTGGTGGTGGTGGTGGGGGGGGGGGGGGGGGGGGGGGGGGGGGGGGGGGGGGGGTGTTCAGCCTCTCCTCTCCTCTACCTCACCAACCAACCCCTTGTCTTGTTCGTCACAGGCACCTGTCAGCGAACTTTAAACGAAGAGACACACATATACACAATGTGGGCCTTGTGGAGGGGGGTGTTCAGGAAGACTAAACTTCCTTTACTGACCTTCAACATAACTGCTCCCAGGCATCGCCACAAGAGATAGTAACAGAAAGAGGTGGGAAGATGAAGATGCCAGACAAGCAGGAGAGGTACTCACCACTGGTTTCATTGTTGAAGTCCCAGGCCTCCACTATCAAAGTGTAGGACCTCTGATGGAGACAAAGACAGATAGAAGACAGAGTTAATGAACAGTGAGGCATTACGAACATCTATGCATCACCCGTACTGATGAGTATCAAATATTACATACGTTGCCTTTAATAGTCAGTCAGGTCTGAAGTTAAATACATAAAGAAATTAACTTGTGTTTTCATCATAAATCAAATATTTGTAAACGCACTAATCCTTAAAAACACTGAACTTTCCCGTTTCCCATAACCTCACCCGTCATGCTGGTGACGTTTCATCTCCCTCTCATGGAGTTAGCTTACAACAAAGCCTGGAGCAGATTCTGGTGTGAACTTACAACAATGGCCCTGTTGATCTGATTAAGAGGATAAGCCTGAGGTGCTGCAGAGGTCTCGCAACGATTAGAATGGCAGACACACGGCCAGTGGTCTGGCCTAGCTGGTTGCCCACCCAGTGGGAGGGTGTCTGATGCGCCAAAAAAAAAAAAAAAAAACCCAGTGCAGACCTTCTGCGGAGGAGTGAAATACATCTAAATGAGACGTATAAAAGGAGACTTTGCCCTACAAGGCCAAACTCGTGTCTTCATATTAGTTACTGTAACCTGTTTTTCCATGTGTTTATTAAACGTGGCACAAGAAGAAAGCGCACGCTTTTTCCACTGTTGTGAGAGAGTACACAGTCCTTTTATGGAGTATGCAGAGAGATTTCAACATGCAACAGATGACCATTTAGACAGAAGTTCTGCAGCACTTTGTGGAAAGAAAATGAGATAGAGAGGTGCATATAATTAACAGCATGACATAAAATGAATAAATAAATAAATATATTTACATGAAAAGATAAGGCCAGAGGGACTGAATGGCTGCCACACTCTAAAGGGCCTGTATGGATTTCAGCACTCCAGAAAATGCTTTTGTCTGATTCAGAGTTGGTCGCGCTCACACCAATATCAGCTTACACATTCACCCTGCTCTGTGCTGCAGTCAAGTGGGGCAAAGGACGATGCCTCTGCAAGCACACACACGACAGATTCAAAGGGAAAAATCAAATCCTGCTGCAGCGCTCTGGCATCCACCAGAAACGCCTATTATTTGCACACAGTTCCTAGCAGAGCTGCATGGAGGCATTTCAGAAATTTGGCTGTGCCACTTTGCTGTGATGACTTCATGGTAAACAAACCTGCTCGAAGGAAAACCCCTGCTCACTTTCCACACAAAGAAAGAAAGGGTATGACTCACTCCCTGAGCCCCCCCCCCCCCCTCCGCCCTCTCCTAATTCATGGTTTTACCTTGTTTTCTCAGGCATTCAACTTTCCATCTTTTCAGAAAACATTGCCAAATCATTGCCTGCCAGTTCTTTACTGCAATCAGGGCAGATATTGTTTAAATGCTGTGTGCATCACCAGCAGAGTACACAGTAAATTCTGGCTCACAACTGGTTGCAATTGCTTGACACAAAAGTCCAGTGAATGAGTCACTGATCAAGTGTAGCCCACTCGGCTAACAGCAACAACTGCAGCCTTCCTTTGAAGCATTGAGTAGCATCATGTGAATGCTTTTGGTGTTCACAGCTCACGTGCAAAGCTTAATACAGCTGCACACACACCGGAGTGTTGCACAGACTTTCCATCAAGACATCAATTTTTCCAAGCCTAAACCATGGCACTTAAATGCATCATAATAAGTTTTACTGAATGACTTATGAAACCTCTTTGAGTTTAGGGATGACCAACGGAAATGGCGCCAACACATGTGACTATGCTGTTGTCACAAGCGCTGACTTCATCCTAAAAATGGGAAGTGAAATGCAAACATCACTGAGCTCACGTCGCACGCTCATTTAGTTTTGCACAATTATTAAATCAAGTCATCGTTGTGAAATTAGACTGACGCGTTTGTGACTTTTAGGTGTGGAAGAAAAAAAAAACGAACAAAAAATGGATTTTGCTTTGGGTATGTCTCTTCTCAGCAATCTGCACAATCTGAACATTGTTTTGATTCTACTGGCAGTTGCACTGGGAACAGTTATGGATCACTGCCAAGTGAAAAACAACGGCAGCCCCGGTTCACCTGCCACACAAGGAAAATTTCATACTGTGTCTAAGACGGAAAAGATCGTGGGGAATCCTATTAACTAAATAGTTCTATGTCAAACATGTACCTGTCCCTCTGTGTAGAAGTTGCCTGAGGTAATAAGACATTAAAATGCAATGCAGAAAAACAAACACGTACCCACGTCTTGCATGACTTTGGCTCAGTGCGGAGGCAGTGACAGCATCACAACTCTCACCACCAGATTATTCATATGTAAATCCAACACTAACGTGATGAAAGGCCATGCCATTAACTAATAGCGCAGTTGCCTCAGATACCAACGTCTGGATTCTGTGATTTGCTGATTCAGCGCCAATCACAGAATCCTGCACCATTAAGTTCATATCTAAGAGAATGTCAGGATGTTGTTGGGATGGCAAGTTAAAGACAAAACAACTGCTTGCAGAGAGTGAGATATTACCCGACTCCTCATTCACTAACACTCCATAACTCCTTGGCTCTTATCAGCTTGGAACTGTCTGCCACTGCCAGGTTCACTTTTCCCAGGCTCCCAGCTGACTCACTACTCCTCTTTGAACTACAGAGAACACACTCCCTTTCCTTTTCTCTCTCTCTCAAGCACACATATACTCTGTTAGACACACACACACACACACACACACATACAAGAATAATAAGTGTGGCCGTATGTCTTATCTTTCCTGGCAAAGCAGACACTGTCCAACAGACAAGCAACATGAGCGATAAAGATCCTTCCAGTTCAAATCACACTTACTTGCCAAAGAACACTACAGAATCCTTTCAGTAGGGGAATTTTCCTAACACCCATTCTCATTCTGCCTTCCACTGACAACTAACCCATCGAATGTACCAGGAAATATGAGAAAATGCTCATAATAATAATAATAGTAATAATCAGTTATGTCTCATTGACCAACAGGGAGAAGCCAAAGGTTGACATCAAGGCAAGGCAGAGCAGATTAGACTGTTTTAGGCTCAGCATACAGGAAATGTAAACAGTCTGGTCAAAGATATGTTGACCCTCTGTATCAGTTTTCCTGAGCCAATCACTTCAACAGTATCAAACTGCAGTCTAACCAATAAGCAGGACTGCTTGGCATGACACCCTTTTTGCAGTAAAGCCCTGTGTCTTGTCATGAGAAGCCAACTCTCACCTTCAGAGCCACTGAAGGGTAAGAATGCACCATTTTCCCAAGAGATTTCCATCTCAATCCAAGAGTTTAAGGAAGACTGTTGCACAATGAAAAGCGTTTTGAATATCTTGTAAAAGTGTGTCACCTGGGAATACACCGGAATCGCACCCAAACAAAAGAACATCGCCTGTTGCCAACTAAAACAAAAACAGGTTTCTCGTAAGGAAAATAAGATCCTGAACCATGGACCTGAAACCAGGAAAGAATGTTGTTTCAAGCATTTACACAAGATGTAATCCAGCTTCTGCATTGTTTACTAACCATTAATACACAGGTTATTCAACAAGCATGATAAGCAGTGGAGCGTCAGAAGTCATTCTGCAGCGTCACAACCGCAACGAACCACCAGCACCCCTTACGAGCCAAGAACAAGGTGAGGTAGAGAGGTAAAAAGGATTGCATTTTTTTTATGTACTTTTCATTTGAGCAATTGCGATATTAGAGCCAACTTCATAACATAACATGTCATTATTCTCACAGCAGCCAGTTTCACTTATCCTCAGGGCTCAGCTAACTATTGTTCTGGGACACACCTGATTCAAGTTCTCAAGACTGCACCGACTTGTTAACAGACTCAATCACGCAGACATGGACCCATCTGTCTGAGAGGTGGAGCGGCGTTGTGTGTGAAATGAAAGGAAGATAATTATACTGCTTAATTCAGATGTAACAGACCTGAGAGGAAAAGACAGGGGAAGCTTGAGGAATTAATAAAGAATAAATCTAAGAAATCTGCTCCCAGAGCCGCTGGATTGATTCCCTCAGTTCAAATATGCTGAAGTTGCCAAAGAGGCAAGGTCACAGTTTTTTCCTGAGAGCCAACTACATCACTGCTGAGTCTACGACAACTGCTTCCTGTTGCTTGCCCTGTGTTGGTATTACAGCTGCGCTGCCTCCATTATGCTCCATAATCCTCACTGTAGTCACCGAGGGCAGACCATTGTCCCTGCTTGATACACTGTGAGGGCCAGTGGAGCTGGGCCCTCACTCCTCTGTGAAATAAAAGCATGAAGCAGACACTATGAATCCACACAAGGCTCTGAAACCCCGGCTAGCCTGTGACAAAGATGTCCGGCCAACATCACGCTGTCCAGCTGGAGGCTGGGCTCCTGCCCTACCTGATCTGAGCACATGTGTGTAGCCTCATTAAGTGCAGCAGTTACCGTGGGTGGCAAGGTTAAAGCGATGAAATGCCTGGGGTCCAACCGAGCGTGACTTAAACAAAGCCCTTGGCCTGGACAAGAGGCCAACTTCATGCAGCTCACAAGAAAGGATGAAGGGAAAGGGAGGGGGAGGGCTTCGTGAACTCTGAGTACCCAACAACCCAATTGCACCACACTGCCATCTGTCCACAACAGCCAATCAACTGATGAAAAGGACAAAGAGTGATATCATACCAAACCTGACAATTGTTAATGTGCACTGAAGTAAAGCACTTGAAGTGAAGGATGAGCGAACATGGTCATTCTCCGATTCTCAGTCTGGCTGTTTGAAACTGCTTTGTACAACTGAGCTGCTTTAAATGCAGTTACCTGAGCTCCTCCAATGTGGAGTTTCTGGCATTTCTATTTATCTGGAACTCATCACATGACAAGAATTCCTCTCATTAGTTTAAGGATTTTTCCTTTCAAGTTCCTGGTCAACTGCTGCACAAGTCCATTCAACAAATGGGACTGATGCTCAAGCAGTAAGATGAGACTAGAATGGCTGTAAGGGTTTCACGCTGACTTAGTGTTGCCACAGTGCGAACATAAACAGAAAAACTCAGGAAAAAAAAAAAAAACAGTGGGGCGCCAGTATGCAAGTGGAGCGCATATAAAAAATACAGACAATATCAAATTGCATGTGAGCCTCTGGGAGACATCGTTTTACTGGTAGATCATGGGAAAAAGAAAAAAACATACCTAAATGACCTATTCTCACAGGTAACATATACACAAGGAGTAAAGGGACACAGTGCAGTCCAGTTCTTTCACACATCTGCTCCATCAGTGTGGACAATGCTCAACATCACAACCAGAACTTCCATCGAGATTGAAGCAAAAATAGCCTTGATGTAATTGGACACACACATACCACCGGACTGTGCCTTTCAGCTATCAGGCACAGTGGAGGAGTTTGCGGGCCAAGCTGTGGGGCCAGTCAGTCTGTGCAGTTCTTTTTTTCCCCCCCTTCACAACATAGAAATGTGCTCCAGCATGGCAAATCATCCCTCTCACACAAAGCTCCAACACTCCCACAGGCCTGTCAGGCCCATTTATTTACCCTAGGAAGAAGAGCTGACACTTAAAGAAACCAGAAAGATGGTTTTCTCTCTGGAGCTGCTGCAATGTGCAACAAGACCAGCTGCCAGGGAGGCAGAGCAGGGGGGGGGGGTTCTGGGAGAGAGAGGCTCACCCAGCTTTTCATCTCACTTTTAATCTGCTGGATCAGGTCTGGGAAGGCAAGATACAATGCTATGAAAGAAAAGTGATCTCTTTTGTTATGTTTAATCTTTAAAAGGCAATTATAAGTAGGCTCCCTTACAATAAACTTTTGGCACTGTTTTTTTTTCTTTTTTCCCACTGATCCCAGAGGCAAATTTAGACATTTCAAGGTTAATAATATGCAAAGTAGTTCAGCAACCTGAAAATGCTTAAATGCACAGGCCTAGGTCTGATGGAGAAAAATACCTGCACATGGTAAATTACAGGCTGAGACCAGAGGCGGAAAAAAAGACAGTCAGAGACACTTTCTATGCAACTTTTTAAGTGGAGGTGACTCAAAGCAACTGCACTTAACTGTCCTGCACACAAGACATTTTCTCTTTCTTTATTTGGTTTGTAGATGTACATCAGGGAAAAGTTTGTTTGTTTTATGAAGTCTCCACTCACCGGCCAGGCAAAACTGAAGGGCAAAACTATCCTGGATTTGTCATTCCTGACAGAGCTCCTGAAAGAAAACGTATTCCCTCCGAGGACAGGCGTAGATCCCATTCCGAAGCTGCATGGCCCAGCAGCAGAAACCCTCGACTGGTATTCCTTCAGACAAACTTTAAAAAACGTATCGCACTCGTCCCGCGTGCACTTTCTATCCGCCGTGTTCCGCGTGCCGTCGCAGCACATGCCATTCAGCAGCTCTCCGTTCACATTGTGCATCGACAAAATCTGCAGCTCGAATTGTCCCGATCCCTCTGACACCTGTTGGGGAAGACACAGCAGTGAAAGCAGGGGTGAAACTTTGAACTTGACACTCGTTTATTTAGCCTTTTTTTTTTTTTTTTTTTTTTGCAGCCCTTTTCACTGACTGAGAGCAACTTTTCTTGTTCGACATGGTTACATGTTATGTTAGCATAGCCGTGCACGTAGAAGAAGAGACGCAAGCAGTTACAGTACATCCACACGGCTGAACCGAGTGACCTTTCCCGCTATTTTATCCCCACTCCCAAAAAGTGCTCCAACATACCTTTACAAGAAAGCAGAGCATAAAGGCAGCCACGACGGAGCCCCGTCTTAAAATCATGCCTCCGGACTGCTGTTGCCACTCGTTTGTACTAGTCGTCTGGCCGACACACGGCACCAGAGCTCTCCTCTGGTTTAAACATGCACGAGTGGGGGAAACAACACTTTGCTTGGCGGAGCACGGGGTCCGGATTCATAGAAGAGCTCTCCCTTTGTATGTCCCTCAACCACTCCGAGAGTCTGCTCTCCTTCGATATCCGACTGTCTCCACTTGTTGCTGAGGAAAGTTTCAAACAGTAGCCATGCAGCCCACTGCTGACTGACTGACTGCTCCGAGCTGGTCTGCACAGATTCAGCACAGACGAGAGAGAGTGTGTGTGTGTGCAGGCTTCAATATTCATGAGAGCAGCACTGAGCCCGCCCCCTTCTCTCTTATTATGAGGATAATCACACACTTTCTCTCAAGAAGAGTTGGCTTTAAGGACTTTCTGGCACTACTTTTGTGGAAAATAAAAGCGGAAATACTCTATGACCTGAATTCATATTGATGCACATAACTCTTCACAACCACAAACCTAAACAAAAATTAATTATATTTTCAGACATGCCTCAATTCATACCCCACCCCTCTTTTTAAGAGACTGCATCTTTCTACATCTTGCATTATTGCATTCTGCACTAACCGCAATTTTTCCTGTAATTTTACCTCATAAAGATTTATGTCGGCTTCAAAGGTGGAAAGACCCAGTTTAAGCTGGGTTTTGCTCTCTTCTGCCTTTGTGCCATTAGGCAGCACATTAAATCTTTCTGGCCTGCAAATAGAACTCACATCAAGGCCAGTTGCTGAGCCAAGGACATTTTCTAAAAGCGTGGTATGTTTGATGAGCCTTGGATGAAAAGAATGAAATTCTTCTGCACATTTTAAACATATTGTTATGCTCAGAGATGCTTAAAATCTCTGAATGTCTGTAATTGCTGAAACCTTGCAGACCGCTCAACATTTATGGAGAGAAGACAGACCTGCAGGTTTTTATCTGCGCCTAAAGAATGTAACACGTTTAAACCACTTGCTGTTTCCAGCTATCAGCCTGCCGTTTACAGCCAAACACAGTAGTGCCAGGTGGATGTTTGTTTGAATGAATTCCCTGCTGAGCAGATTCACAGCTCCATCATTCAGTTTATGTTGATGTGGTTACAGATAAACTCCTTTTGGTGTCAAAGGGTAATTGTGGCCAGGTGTATTTCTGCAAGAAGGTAATCTGTGAACTAGATCAGTGACTGGGACAGCACACACACACACGTACGTTTTAAAGGAGGGATGGGAACCCCCTCTGCCCTGTCGTTACTGATTTGTGCAAGCCAATTACACAGGTCATTCCATGGGTCACAATCAAGGAAATGCAGTTGGAAACTGTGGCATTGCATAGCAACGGTGCAAATAAATCAGTAACTACATAATATTTCATCATCACATTTTATGACCATTTATGAGGGCATCACACATCCCACATGTGTGCATGCAAATCTGATAAGCAGATCCCATTTTCTTGTTTTATTTCTTTGAAACTGTACAACCGGGGTGTAGTTCATTGTTTTCAGTGAAATGAAGTGTAAACGTCTTTAGGTGCATCAGTAACTCAGAGATATGCTCAGTAGCCTTGAGGTGGATTTAAATCTTAAAAACCTTGTATTTAAGTAGGAGTTGGGAAGACGAAAACATACATGAGCTATTTTCACTCTTTTAAATCACTGCTGTTAATATTCAAATGTCACATTTCCTGTAGTTGAACTTCAAGATGAAAGATGCAACTTCCTCCCTGCCTGCCTCAGTCACAGAGCTGATAGACATCTCAGGTTACAGGCTTCACTGAAATTCTCTCTCTGGGTAATTAGGGTTAATTGGAGAAGTTTTTAACCCGTGGAAGCATTTCTCTCTTTTTTTCCCCCCTCTTATTCCTTGATGGCAAGAGCCAAAGTTGAGTCTTGAGATTGTAGACGATTTGGGATGGGGGATGTGCGGGGATCCTGTCGGCTGTGCCCCCATGACCTGCCCAGAGGTGATGCTTGTGTTGGGATGATGACAGGGGTGGGAGAGAGCTGTGGTGAAAGAGTAGCTTTTGTCAGAGGGAAAACGAATGGCATAACAATGACCTTATATATAAAAACAACAAAAAAATCATTAGTCTTTTTCTGTAAATTTAATCAAAATGCAGTTTTTTGGGTAAATTTACAGAAAAAGACCAGAAAATCTGTACACAATTATAAAAAATATAATTATTTTTTAACAAAGATTATCTGTGTTTCCAGTGGCATTTCTGAAAACCTAGACCTCTTCCACTCAAGTGCTGCTTCTCTCATCTATCATTCAGCTAATAGGTATGTAAACAGCATGTTCACTGTTCCCCTGTAAGCTTGGTGTGCAGTCGTCATGGAGCACAGACATGGTTTCTCCTCTGAGACTGTGGTGCTAATCTCTTGCAGCCTTAATGTGATTATGGTAATGATCACACAAATGACCCCTGGGCTTTTTTGTGTTTGGGGGGGGTCATACATCGTCACACATAGGCTAGGCTGCACAATCACTGTGACTCCAGAAGAGACCAGTAGACTCAGCCAGTCCTGGTGGCCCTCTCCCGTTCTTATGTCCTCTCTAAGCTTCGAAGAGACGAGTGAATGAACAAATAAATTCCAACCAGCTACAAAAGAGCTGAACAGCCAGGGGAAAGAGATGGATATCTTTTGTTGTCTGGCAATCAATGCCGTATTCCAATCCAATTACCTCAGCCTTTTGCAACCTCTCCTACCACAGTGCATGGCATTGAAGCCTGCTGGAATTCAGACTCCTAACAAGAATGTGGTGGATTAGGTGCTCATTGAGTATCCACTACTTGTTATTAAAAAAAAAGAAAGTATACTGTCAAGTTACCAAAGTCAAAAAACTAGATCTTGCATTGCTTAAAGCAACATGGCTGTGTTGCTTTAGCAAGGATTTTTACTGTGAACACACAACAATAAAAGACGAGAGAGTACCGTGTGACAGAGTTTACCTTTTCTGCATCACAGTGAGGGCAAACGACGCATACAACAGGTGCTTTTTTAAAAAGTCACCTACATAGTTGTGGTATGAGGGTTACTTGACTGAGTCACTCACAACTTCTTGTCTTCTCCTTTCTACTTCTAGAGGTTTGCTGGTAGTAAAAAAAAAAAAGCTTCTTCATTCAAAGATGCACTTTTCTCATCATTGTACCATCTGTACGGTTCAATGACACATTAGAAACTTGTGCGAACATTCAGCGATCATTAATCCTCATAATGTTCATCGTTCTGAGTTAAATGATGTACTAGTAAATTATATCTTATAAACATGACCCACTCACGCTGACTGTGAACACAGAGCATGACCAAGCATTGCTGGCTATGTGTTGCTTAAACAATCAACAACGAAGTATCTTTATGAGCTCTACTGTTTTATCAAGCATCATGTGAGAATGCCAGAAACATTCCAACATATGACTGGTGAATGTGTGGGGTGAAACATCACATCTGAAGGAGATTTATAGCTCAGACCACAGAACGAAAATAGACGCTTTTTTTCCTCGTTTAGTGATTTTTTTTTTTCTATTTAAAGATGCGCCAGTTTTTATATGGTGTGTTTATAGGAGTTGCTTTTACAAAAAGTGTTGCAGATGGAATCGCCATTCTGCACTCAGATAAATTTGATCTTCCACTCTTAAAGGAGGCCACTTTTCTGCTTTCATCATGAGGTGATGGGATTTTGATGTCTGAGTGGATATGTGGTGAGTACCTCAGTGCGGTTAGTGCACAGAGAGTCCAGCTGCTACGTGAAGGTTAAGTACAAATTGGATTATACTATAGAGGCTTTGGTTAAGAGCTTGGGTTTTGATTTTCATTGGTTCAAACTGTGCTTAATTGTTGTGGTGATGGTGCAAGCGACTCATTTATGCTTTGTTTCTTGTAAATGTCTTTCCACTGTCTTTTTCCCTTCTGAAATGGTTCTGCACGTGTCTGTGGCATTGGGGACCAGCTGCGAAAAGATTTTGATGGTTACTTTTAGTGTGCACGTCAACAGTGTCATAAGAGATGAATGGATCAGCATTCTGCTTAAGCACATAAGTCAATATGTGAATGGATCATCAGTCTGTGTGTGTGTGTGTGTGTGTGTGTGTGTGTATGTGTGTGTGTGTGTGTGTGTGTGTGTGTGTGTGTGTGTTTTCTCACATGCTTAATGACCAGAGCTGTTACATCCTGCAGAAACTGCAGATTATGCTGTTTTATGCTAGTGGCCTCTTGCTTCACCAGCCTTTCCACCTGGTCTACAATATCAGGTCTAATACGGCTGAGCTGTAGGTCACTACTTATCACCTGATCAAGCCATTTGTGTGTGCTGTCATAGAGGAGACGTGTGTGTTCGAAGGGGCACTTTGAAAATAATCCAGAGTGGAGAGGAATGTTTGCAGTCTTATTCACTGATCAATGTGACAGCTTCTGAGGTGGGAGGATGCAAACTAGTCAGACGAGAAGATTAGATCCATTGCACATCACACCATCCAAGGTGGTCTCCTAAAGTTAGGAGGGCCTGTGAGTTGTCCTCAGGATCAGTGAGTCAGAACAGTGCACTCTTCAAACAGGATATTGGCCCTCGCTGGTGGTGACTGCAGCTAATTACCTGAACTTCCTATCTGGAGGAGGTGACGCTGATAAAACTCTTCCTCTGTGTTGTTACTGTTGTTGTCAGTCATGTTACACTTTAGATTATGAGGGTAAGTGTCACAGAGAAAATCCCCTCATTATTGAACCCGCACTCATTCTCAGAAAAATGGTCCGCAGACTTGCCGAGAGCAACTTGAGCCTCACCAAAACGACATCCGTTGCCAGCCTTGAGGGAAAATATTGACGCTGGCAACCTCTTGACGTCCCATGCACCATGACGTAGCGGTTTTTCCATGACACATTTGATGATTGCTTCCAAATGGGCTTGTCAGTTTTAATATAGATGACCCCTGCATTTTGCTTTCCTCTAAAGTAAACAAAATCCACTGGCTCTCCCTCCCCCCAACACACACACATACATAATGTGTGATCACACAGCAGGAAAGAGCCTTGAGATAGAACAGGCATTTGCGAGTTGATATATGCTTTCATGTTCAATCTTCTCGTCCATGAGTGAACAAGTTTAAATTGATGTTTTTGTAAGTTTGTAGATCGAAAGCCACAGTGTTATTTCAGGAAACTGGCTGTAAGTCCATGAAATGACTTTAAACTCTTGTATGTCATGGCTGTAAAAAGGAGATTACTTCAGCAGAAGAAGTCTGTCAGAATGTTTACCTTATATGCTTTTCTTGTACTTCAAGAGAACTCTCCTAATTTTATGTGACAATAAACCAATTTCTTGTCACAATAAGCCCTGGTCTTAGACCAAATGCCAACAGTTTGGTGCGTCAGTACGCTTATATATACATTTAGATTATACAATGTCAGCTTACATGCAATGTTAAGCATTCAGTTTGCCTACCGGTGTGTGTATGACTGAGCTCCAGGTGAACTGGAGCAGTCAGCAAGAACACAGAAATATGTGGGAACAGCTCAGTTACGAGACACATGGTGAAGCTGAAAATTGGATAGGCCCACTTCACTGGAGCATATCAACAACCTGTTAATTCTACACTAATGATCCATTCCTTTGTGAGCTCGTTGCTGGTGTGAAACATTTGACACAGTGTAAATCACAATGCACAGGTGTATGTGAGCGCTGTGGTAGGAAAAGCACTGACCGAGCTGCAATGCAGTCAGCAACTTATACACACTGACACTCTAATATGAGGTGTTTTGTCATCAGAGAATCAGAATCAGAACGACTTTTGTTTAACAAAAACACTGAATAATAATATAAAAGTAGAAATACAGCTATTTTACAACTATTTTAGAAATAAGGTAAGGGCATGCAGAGAAATTAACATATATACATACATTTTCTTTTGTTAAAAATTAATAATAAAAGTGAAGGTAAAAGTAATCTCTTATGTTGACATGCAGATAATGTATGTAGAGTATTAACAGTAGCATCCGAACAATCGTGCAAATTGGCAGTGCAATAGATGAAGTGATGTGACATGACTTATTTAAGTGACTGGAGTTGGTGCATGTTCTCATTTGGTTCCTTGGTGGAACCAATGCTTGATATGAGGAAGAGAGCTTTGAGCAGTGGTTCAGCTTAAACAGGAGGAACAGCAAAGTTTTTCAAGAGGGCTAAGCAACAAATCTCCAGGGCAACCATATTGTTAATCTCTTCTCGCTTACATGGAGTCTGGAAACATCTAAACCTACAATGCCAAAAGCTTGGGACTGATGCTTTAGGTCCTTTGACCCGGTTATATTTGCAAAGTTGTTGGTGAGTATAAGCATATCATCTCTGAACAAAACGTTAACTTTACAAAACATGGTTCACAGTGTGAAAAAAAGATTTAAAAAAAAAAAAGAAAAAAACACTTTGCGCTCCAGAAAAAGGTTTAGTCTTTATAACTACTACATTGTGAGCTGACAGTTAGTTCCTTTATGTACAAAAAGTCCTTTGGTCCAAGGTTATGTTTAAAAGGAAATAGATTACTCATTTATTGTTTAAAGCTTGTTTGCAGAAGTCATTAAGTCTCCACCTTGGGGTGTTTATGTTTGCATTTCTACAGTCAAATGCAAACACAGTCATTAAAGTTTTCTAAAGTACTGATAAAGCAACAGCACTAACATCTCTTGTCTTGTCATACGAATCAGCATGCTTCATATGTGGGTTCTGTATCTTTAAAGTGAATGAAAACATTTTTAAAACAGATTTTACAGGTGAGGACAAATGCGGCGCTTCTGTTCGTTTTGTACCAAAGAGGCAGAGACATTCAACCAATATAAACCTCAGACATAAACCTCAGTGTGATTAAATTTCACCGAGCCTTAATATGCAACAGGAGGATTTTTATTGCCACATCTCTTTCTTCTTGGCCATGACTCTCAAGATACTGCAAAGTAGTCGTAAAGCTGCCAGTGGGAACAATATTTTCCGCATAGCATGATGGCAAATAGCATGTAGGGATAACACATATGGGTGACATACAGACATTAAATGACAATGTTGTTTTTTTTTTTTAATAATCTGATGATCAGTGTAGCTCGCCAGGTTGTATGAGTTCTGCATGTTTTATTTGTATATGACAAATAAACACATAAAACACAGTAGTCATGCTGTTTGCCTACCATCCCCTCTTCAATATAAAACACCCTCATTCTGGTTTTTGGATCCAAATGAGCAGTTAAAGAATTTCTCCATGTGTCTTCAGTGCAACATGTTTGCAACAGGACCTTTTTTCCTACATAATAAAAAATGGAAAAAATAATTTCCATTAATAAAAAAGTCTGGCCTTGATAACAATGATCCTTCAAACTTTCGTCCAATTTCTAAGCTTCCATTCCTGTCCAAAATACTAGAGAAAATTGTATTTTGTCAATTGGAGGCATTTCTGGATGCACATGAGATCCCTGAAGTTTTTCAGTCTGGTTTTAAAAATTTGCACAGCACAGAGTCTGCTCTACTTAAAGTCTTTAATGACATTTTGATGTATACTGACTCTGGTCATACTGTTGCACTGGTTTTGTTAGATCTGACCACTGCGTTCGACACAGTGGATCATGAAATCCTACTGTGCCGACTTGAGAACACAGTGGGCATTCACGGGGCTGCCTTGGAGTGGTTCCGTTCCTACTTAGCAGATAGGAGTTTTTGTGTGAGATTGGGTGACTTTGCTTCACCCTCGGCCCCCTTGAATTGTGGCGTGCCGCAAGGATCAATCCTTGGTCTGCTCCTTTTTTCATTGTATCTGTTGCCGCTGGGGTCTATTCTCCGAAGGCTTGGTGTGTCTTTTCATCTTTATGCTGATGATAGCCAAATTTACATTCCCCTCAAACGTCAAGAAAGCTTCAGTGCCACTGAACTCTTAAAGTGCACTGATGAAATTAAAATTTGGATGTCAATAAATTTTTTGCATTTTAATGATAAAAAAACAGAGGTTCTTCTTCTTGGACCTAGCAGTGTTGGTGATGCTGTCTCAGTTAACCTTGGATCCTTGTCACAGTTTGTTAAGCCTACTGTCTGCAATCTTGGTGTGAAAATGGATCAGGAACTTAAATTGGACAAACAAATTAGTGCTGTGGTGAAAGCAAGTTTTTTCCACCTGAGACAGCTTGCAAAAATAAGGTCCTCACTCTCAAGACATGATTTTGAAATTTTGATCCATGCTTTTGTAACCACACGGCTTGATTATTGTAACGCCCTGTACTGTGGGATCAGTCAGTCCTCTCTCGCACGGCTGCAGCTGGTGCAGAACGCTGCAGCGCGTCTTTTAACTGGATCTCGAAAGTCTGACCATGTTTTACCAATTTTGTCTTCCCTTCACTGGCTCCCTGTCCGTTACAGAATTGATTTTAAGATTCTTTTATTTGTTTTTAAATGCCTGAACGGTCTGGCCCCTCGCTACCTGTCAGACCTGCTGGTGAGGTATTCCCCTACACGCTCTCTGAGGTCCACAGATCAACTTCTGCTTGTGGTTCCTAAGACGAAGCGTAAACTGAGAGGTGACCGAGCTTTTTCTGTTATTGGTCCCAAGTTGTGGAATAAGCTGCCCCTGTACATTAGACAGGCTGAATCGCTTCTTGTTTTTAAGTCTTGTCTGAAGACTCATTTTTTCTCTTTGGCGTTTGACTATTAACAATGTGCTGATGCCCCATTATGATGTAAATATGTATGTTTTATTGTTTCTTCTGTACAGCACTTTGGTCAACTTTGTTGTTTTTAACGGTGCTTTATAAATAAACTGGATTGGATTGGATAATGAGAAAATCTGTGCATGGCAGCAAAGTATCCTAGACGTCATGAAAAATGAGAAAGTGGTTGTTCAGGATCCGAATTTCCTTTTCTCTGCAAGTTGCAGTGGTTAAACGTTGAACAAAAGACTCATGCAGGTAAAAAAACCCCATGTTTTTATGTTACCATTTATTGCACTGGAAGCTTTATGTGCAACGGCCAGAGGAAGGATAATTCTGCATGGTTGGCAGATTTGCAGCCTTTTGAAGAGGTGTCAGCTTGCAACAAACTGGAATCCATGTCAGCTTCACTGTTGTAGTTTCTCTTCACCAAGTGGTCCAAAAAGACCAAAGCAATGTGTTCCTATTCGCCACAAATGAAACAGAGAAAAATAAATCATATTAAGATACAGATATGCTGAAGTAATTCACAACAGAGGCAAAACATGATGAGGCTCCAAACCCATTAAATGCAGAAATTACACAACTAATTGAAAAACTATTTGGCAAATAAAATATGATGACTGTTAATCAGCCTTGGCTGCTTTTTCTGCATTGCAATCTTGAGACATAGTAGCTCATTAATATGATACATATGTTGTCATGTGTACAAGAATGTGCTGTATACATAAATATGTGAGGATGACAGCAACTGGGCCTTTCTGCACACGGTCTGCAGGCTGGCAGAAGCAGACAGTGTTTTGACACGAGGGTGCACGTCTGTCACTGGCCAAGTCAACTTGCGCTGAAAGAGAGCAAAGCGCTGGCAAGTCTCACAGGATCTGTGAATCAAGGTCGGCACAGCAGAAGGGGCCCAGTATTTTTTTCCTAATTCACTGACAGACGCAGCTAACTCTGTTTACGACGGCTAAACAAAAGCAGTCTGGAAACCATCAACTCTCCGCCTTGTTTTAATTATTTTTATTTGATAATGTTTTTCATCCTGATCAGAATCCCCAAATACATTTTAATGTGGTGTGCGAAGACTTGAATGTCTCATCTCCCTCAGTGCATGGCGCTTTATGTAAATCAAGGGGAAAGAGGGGAGATCTTTTGTGTCAGCACATCTGACATTCCTTTGTGCTAAGTTAAAGGCTTGTCTTGTGAAATCATGCTTCACTGCTATTGTGGACATGTGGTTTGTGCACAGTCATTATGAGGAGCCTGTGAGTGACATTATGTTAGCTCTTAAGGTTGAAAGTGAGAGGTTACGCTCATTAACAAAGCCCAGGTCTAGTCCAGTCCAGTATAGTCTTAATAGTAATGTCTGCAATTTAAATATTAAAGGAATGGACAACATGGAGGTTTGGTCATGGTTAGAGGATGCTAGCAACAAGTTTCCTCACTGGGTTATAAAAAATGTTCAAAACTACATATTAATTCTGGCTCAATTAATCCAGAGTGCTTTCACGTTAACCAGTAATCATTACGCTCCACTGATCTAAAGGCCATTGTCACACAGGCACTTGAAGAAGTCTTTTGTGTAACAGAAGAATGGCAGAGTGACCCCCGGCAGTGCCGTGCAAGGCCAGGGAGACATTTCTTTAGCCCCACCGCCCACTCTTCTCAGCAGCCTGGAGTAAGATTTCAGGGTCTGAGTGGCCATGAGTGTTGCTGAGTGATAGGTGCAGAGAAGAGACCCTCAACCCAATAGCTTTGATGATTGAAACAAAACATAGAGTCTATGCAGAATACAGCCTGCAAATCTGTGGCTAAGCAGGCTGCTTAAATGAAGGTACCAGCCGCCAAACTATGTTTAACATGTTTGGTGCATTCACCAAACATTCATTCATTCATTCATTCATTCTCCTAACCGCTCAGTCCGATGAAGGGTCGCAGGGAGCCACCAAACAATAGGAGCAATATGAAGCCCACTGACATCAGTCAATACTATCGGCAAAGTTGCCTTACTGAAGATGAGGAGATAGTCTAGACAATGACAGTGATTTTGGGATGTCAGGTGGATCTGTGAGGTGCTAATTCTCAGACCTTTTCTTGAACCAGTTCTGAATCATCTCTATTCATTATATGGCTCCAAAAAACACATGGTCATATTTTTGAACTAATTTGCTAAATACAATTTGGGAGGAAATTACAAACATAAACCTACTCTGTTTTTGTTTGTTTTTTTGTTTTTTGGCTTTTACTTCATGTTCAACACATGGAATGAGCTGCGCAGCTGAATCACCCTGTTATTTCATAAAGGTACCGGTAACTTGAATTCATGCATGAAGAAGAAAAAGACTGTCTCAGAGGCTGGGAAAAGTATAGCTGATGCATTTTTTTGGCCAGTGAAGTATTTGTTTACCCAGCACATGGATGAGGATAATACTTTCAATATTTTGAGGTATCAACCATGTCCTGTGGGTGTGTTTTCTTTAGGTGTGGTGGCCAACATTTAACTGGTTGTGGCTACTATTTGGCTGCAGCGATGGGAAATCACAAAACCGTAACAAATTCAAAAAGCAGTACCAAGAAAAAAAACAAAAAAAAACGGATTAGCATGTCTTTACTTCAGTGTCCTGCTGGGTGATTGAAAGCTGACATCTTCTCAGGAAGGCTGGTGTGATGGGTGGGAGGAGATGCATTAACATAGTCTTACAAACTAAACGGTCACCATGCAACACCGTGCAACACTATGGACCATATTACACCAACCCAGTCTGTTTAACTAGGAAATTTTTAGGTTACAGGTTTACATGATGAAAAATTATATGTTGAAAAGTGATTTGCTATGTTGATAAAACATCTGGGCAGCTGTGTACCTGCGTCAAAAGTCACAGCAAATTGGATTAAAACAGTTTTAAAGGTCTTTTCCCAAAGGAACGGCTTAGAATTTGAGCCTTTTAGACTGTAGCTTTAGGCATGGTAGCAGTCTATGTTCCCTATTATCAAATGACAAATATTTAACATCAAAGGCACAACAGATCGGACCTCTTTGAGGGCTATAAAGAAAATAATTCTCTCAGCCTTTCAACTCTGCTGCACGCTCCTCATATTCAGGATGTATGAGAGGGAGAGAAAACACTGGATGGTAAAATGTTCCAGGTTCATGGGATGTGCTTAAATCTGCTGTTGCTCAATCAAAGAGCAGATAGCGGCTCCTACTCATTTTATGACCCTTTGGAAACATGCTCGGAGTATTATGTTATCAAACTGGGAGAAGGGAGGGAGTACATGGACAGCTGAACAAAGGCAGTGCAAACAGCTGTGCCAGTGCAAACAGCAGACAGATTATTTGCAGGAGGAAAAGTTAGGCAGACCTCCCTATCATAATACTAACATCAAATCGTAGCAGCCATAAAGCTCTCTGCAGCTGCATTGCTCTGTAGATTCTATAATTTGACTTTGAGCATTTTGCAGGAGTTGAAAGTTATAGTCAGTGAAAACTAGTCATTAAGCCAAATATTAAGCACTGGCATGTTTCATGTACCTCTCTGCTTAATGACATGTGCCTCATGACTTCTCTAACACTCTTAGAGGAAGGCTTCAAACTTGATGGTTTCTCACTTGAGGTGGCTGGCTGCAGTAGGAGGATCAGTGTTGATACAGCTGATCGCTGTTATTCCAAGTGAAATATATGGCCCTGTTTGTTTTCAGAGATAGACCCAATGCTTTGCTTCAAGTTCATATTTATCTACCAAGGGAAATATGTCAGCATAGATCCAGTTTGTCCTTATTACACAGTCTCTTCTCATTATTATGCTACTGAAGAGGAGCATGTAATCCTTCCCATATGTTTATCTTTAGACCAGTACGTCAATTACATACAATTAACCTGTGTGAAATGCACACGATGAGAGGCGGTGGACTTTATGAGCCATGTCCCAACACATATTAGCACAGATACCTGCAGTGTTTGGATCTGTTTTTCTGTCTCTTTCTTTTAAGAAATGACACCTTTCAGTACCCCGAAGGTGTTAAAGGAGTGGCAGTACAGGCGGATAGCAGTAATTTTAGAGTTGCGTGCAAGAGACAATACCTCATAGAGTTGCTATACGCCCACAAGATGGATTTCCCCTGAAGATGATTGAATTGATATCTAACAGGGAAAAGATATGAAAATGACTAAATGCATTGTTTAATACTTTTGGCAAGAGGCAAGGTATGGATTCTGTATTCAAGAACCATCTCAAACTAATGTTGCATCTACAGCAAAAGAGAAAGTACCGAAATGTATTTGATAATCCCAGAGTAATGGTAACGTTATCTCCTCTGTATTTCTTGGGATAGATTAGTTTTATACAAACATACTGTACACTTAACATGCACTTTCACACAGTGTAGTTCACACACTGGAGACAATACACAGGTTAGACTTTGCTGCATTTGGTTGAAGTAATGAAATTACCTCAGTGGCGCATGAGGCAATACAGTATTCCTCTACGTCTTTGGAGGGAAGGGGAAGTCCCCGCGTCTGTGTGCTGTTTGACTGGACTGGTTGAGTAATGTGGCCTGGGATTAGGTGGAGCAGCCACACAGCAGCAAACCCTCCCTCTCGCTCTCTGATCTGTCTGGACACACATGTGAACGGCTGGATCAGAACCACAGCTGGTCTACATCCCTCCAAGGTGTCCATTCTTATACTTGTATATTTTTGTTATAAATGAACAAATGAACAGAGTCTATTAAATAATCATGTCAAAACTTCTAGTGATATGTGTGTTGATTGGCTGTTTGGTCTGTAAACATAAATCATATATGAGTGAGAACTCATCAAGACAGAATCCCCCCCCCCCCAAGTGTATTCTGTTGCCCTGACAAAATGCATGTGAAAAAGTGGGATCGTGTACACTTTAATGTCATCTGTCAGCTATAAAAATGGCTTTGGGATGATTGTGTTTCCACTTGTTTAATGAACATTTTAGGTTTGGCATTGTCAGGGTTTGGTGGGAGAGAATTTGTGAGTTTGTTATTTGCAAGAGGTTTAAGAATAAATCCAAAATATGAAGGATGAGCGTGTGAAAGTATGTCAGTCACTTTCTGTACTTGTGAATAAGAAAAAAAGTAATGTTACAACAACAAAAATCAACACTCCATGACCAGAACTCTATTCCTCTTTTTCCACAGAATTTGATAAATAACTTGTACTCTTGTCAATATTATTTTTTTTAAAGTTTTACAATAGGTTGGTGGACTTTTTAAAATTTTTTTAAAATTTTTTTTATTGTTATGGCCAGTGGAATATTTGTTTACCAAACACATGGATAATGATAATATTTGCAATATTTTGAGGTATAAACAATGTCCTGTGGGTGTGTTCCCTATAGGAGTGGTGACCGGCAGTCAGCTGAGTTGTGGTCACTGTGGTTAGTGGCTGAACGTTTTGAAATAATAGGGTACTAGTAAATGCGTAACAGCATTACGAAGCATGGGATGCTGAGGCAAAGAAGGCGGAGATCAAGAAATATCTCACATTGATCATACAAAGTCTTGTGAACTTCTTCTTGTCAACATTCTTGGGACAAAACGTAGCTAAGTCAGCAAAACTCTACACATTTTGGTCATTTAAAACATTAAAAAGGATATATCATTATTGTGGCTGCAAACATATTTGTGGGCTGACTGTTGAAACAGAATGTGCTCAAGTCTCACCATATCTAATATGATGGAAAGCATTAATAAGGTCAAAATGAATTACAACTCTTCATTGCATCGAGGCATCAGAATATAGCAGTGGCAAAAAAACAACTTACTAAGTAATATGTCCACAGTAAATCATTAGACAGATGTTGAGGGAGGAAGTTTAAAGGCCCACTTTGAAAAAAGAAAAAAGATTAATGCAGGGACATGACAGAATGAGAATTAATGAACGATCCAATCATATAAGTGGTTAAACAAACCACCATAGACAGAGAACACCCCTCATTTAGTACTGAAAGACAGCAGCAAGTATGTGACAGCCCCCTCCCTGCATTGCAATCATTGCTATCTTGCAACATCTCCATGGAAAACTAATCAAACTGTAAATTACAGATGTGCAGTTGTGTATACAAAGTAGTGCATTTGCCTAATTAAAAAAGAAACAATGATTAGTCTGTGAGAGATCGTTTTGGGGAGCAGAAGCTTGTGTAGAGCATCCAGATGAAAAGCTTCATTATTTGATTGTTTATACTGCAACACTGGGTCTTGTTCCACTGAGGGCCTTGACTGCTCCACTGACTCTGCCCCAATCAGCTATATGTAGCTGTGTGGAAACTGGATGTATATTATGAAAGATTACAATCTAAGCAGCACGGTGTGTGCACGTAATTCATGCCATATCCTGCGAAGGCCCGGGGTTAAACAGCTGGACTTAGTGACATGAATGAGACTTTAATCACAGTGAGGCCTGACAGAATAAAAAAAAACAACAAAACACTCCTATTTTGAGTGACATTAGTCAGGGCAGAAATGGAGCTTTTACAGAAAAATGTGTTTAAGTGATTTTTTTAAGTTTTGAGAGGTGTTTCAAGTTCGAAGTTTCACTTTTTTTTGAAGGTTATAGTATCCTAACCGAATGGATTTGGCAGACATTAGAGGGAGCAGGAGTGAACAGGCTGAGGTGTAGGGGTGATTGGGTGTGTGTAGCTAACAGCTGGCTTGTGTGCTTCTTCTAAGGCAACAGTTTTTTTCCCCCCATCCTGAGTTTCTTTGCGTACCAGCCTAAGAGAGGCTCAGATGAACCCACATACAGATCTACTTTTAAGCCCCTGCACATGGCAGTGGGGACAGATAGATTGAAATGCTGAGGGAAACATTTAACCTCTGCCACTCTTCAATTAGCCAGCTTGTGTCCAACTTCCTTAAAGATCTTGAGAACATGTTTAGTAGCAAAGCCATGATTTGAATCACAAGGTAGCGTGATAAACAGTTAAATCTGCAGATGGAGAAGTGATGTCTTTTTCACCCAGCCAGTCAACTGTCAGCTCTAAATATTTACTCGCCAAACATGGAAAGTAGTATAATTGTAGTACAAATACTAAAACCGTTGTCTGTGAAAATATTCTTAAGAAAAACACACCTTTACTCTTCCAGGTGTTTGTGCTGCCACTGATAACAATGAGATGGTGTTAAGGCATAATTACCCTTTTCTTCAAACTCTGAAAGGCCTCCAAACTACCAACCAGTACATGATTAACACCAAAGACCTGTTTGTTTCCTCTCCCTGCTTTCATCTCTTTAGTGATCAGCCATAGGAATGAAATAAAACTATGGACGTGTCAAAACTAAACCTGTGGACAGTCTGTCTTGTAATTTACACCTCAATGTGTTTTTTTTTTGTTTTTTTTTTTAAAAAAAAAAACAAAAGCAAAAGAGAAATAAATCCCAAACATAGTTTCTCATGTTTATCTTAATTAATTTTAATTCCCTAATAAAATCACACAGCTACAAGGAAATGATCATCAAACTTTATCATGACCCATCATGTTTCTTTTGAACTTGTCCAAACCAGCCCTTAAATAAAGTTATTTCCTTGTACTGCTCTACCTACTCAACATGACTGCTTTGAACCTGAATTAAAATAAAAAAAAAAAGGAAAAATTCAATATGTTCAACTCAAAAGCATTTCACCAAAAATGGAGGAAAATCCTAACAGGTTAATGATAGGTCAGTGCTGGATGGGGAACTCGGGCCGGTTCCTTCCCGAGTCCGGAGAGAGCTGCTATGTGCAAGTTCATCTGGTTAGCAGGTATAGCGGGAATGGGTCACAGGTGAGCCACAGATGGCTGATGCACGTGGATGAGGATGTGTAGATCATCAAGCTTTAACATGACCCTACAGGATGTGTAGATCTTAAAAACAAAGGCAAAAAAGAAATAAATCCCAAACATAGTTTGTCATGTTCATCTTAATCAATTTTATTCCCTAATAAAATCACACAGCTACAAGGAAATGATCATCAAGCTTTATCATGACCCATCATGGTTCTTTTGAAACTTGTCCAAACCAGCCCTTAAATAAAGTTATTTCCTTGTACTGCTCTACCTTCTCAACATGACTGCTTTGAACCTGAATTAAAATAAAAAAAAAAAAAGGAGAAATTCAATATGTTCAACTCAAAAGCATTTCACCAAAAATGGAGGAAAATCCTAACAGGTTAATGATGGATGGGGAACTCGGGCCGGTGCATTCCCGAGTCCCGAGAGAGCTGCTATGTGCAAGTTCATCTGGTTAGCAGGTATAGCGGGAATGGGTCACAGGTGAGCCACAGATGGCTGATGCACGTGGATGAGGACGTGTAGATCTTAATGGTCCAAATAATACATAAACTATTGTTTGAGGGCAGCAGTCTTATATTTCAAAGAGAGGGACTGTTTACATGCTTTGACTGTGATTTTTTTCTTCTTTTCCTCTTTTACCACACTATAAAATGTATGTACATGTACCATACATATACAAAATATCAAGCCAGAAATCCAGTCCAAGACACTGACTCTGTGGCTGTGGGGTCTCTCGAATATCTAACTTAAGAGCTTGTCTCATCACCATGATGCTCAAACAGATGCTTGTTTCAGTTTGTTCTTGCCATGTAACAAATACAACATGCAGTGATAATTCTGAAACAATAGTAATAATAGTGACAATAGCTTAATGCATCTTGACCAATAATATTTTCATACAATGCATAAAACAGAAGTGGCATTTGTGACGTCCATGGATTAGACAGTGGTAGAGAATGGATGTTTTGTAGCATATTAATAAAGTAAATATTAATTAATATAACTGGCATGATTGAAAAAAAAAAAGATTTCTGTTATGGTGGTTGTATCACTGCTTTAAAGTGTTTCTGAACTTTGGCACCTTTAACAATGGCTAACTTAGCATCTTTTTGCTGACTCAATAATGCCACTGTGTTGATATCCAGTTGCTCTCATAAAAGTGCATTAAATAAAATACAACTACCATGTGATGCTCTAAGCTGGACCACAAAGTTGTAAAATGTAACTTATAAGCCCCAGGATGCTGCAGGATGATGACAGCACCAGGAATGTGGATAATGAATTTCAGTGTGCCATCAAAATGAGTCAGAAGCACAGAGTTTTAAGATCAGAAGCTCATGTTGTTTTACTTTAATCGTACCCTTCATGAGGAAGCCCCTGGAAATAAATCAAAGCCCATGTGTGTCTGTTTTCTTTTAACTTTGATGTAGCTGCAGTTTGGTTATTTTTAGGAAGGTTAGTTGTTGCTAATATTTAGATAAAATCATAGTTTAGCCTGAATGAAATAGTTTTTTAGAGAATGCTTCCAACCTGATGTCAAATCAAACATTATTGTTCCTTCCATGGTGATATTCAGTAACACTGTGCTTTTTTTTTACACTTTGGTGAAATAAAATATGAAAATGACACAGGATCCAGTGGTGAGTTGACCAGTCTGTATGTATAACCCAATAAATCAATAAATGGATTTAAGTCAGACATATGTTCTGACTCTGACAGCTGAGGTCTTGATTGCTGTTTCACACTCCTTCACTTTGAAAGAAAAGAAATGGGTCAGTATCCACAAGTGAACGTGATATGTTATTATTGTCCAAAGGTTTTGTAACATTACCATAAGTGAGGGAGCATTATACAGAAATGCATTAGCCACCCAGTGATCCCACCTTACCTCAAATACACATAAACGTTCACTCTAGTGCTCATGCCGTCTACATTTCTTTATGTGATGTCTACTTTGCAGAAAAAACCTCAGCCTTTGAAGTATATGCAAGAACATTGCAAAACACAGAAAAAAACACACACCCAAACTGAAATATTTGTATGATGACAAATGTTTTCTGTAGGTTTACCAAAATCAGGCCTAATGGGAGTATATTTATTTGAGTTCAATCCAATGACACATGCATATAGTATTTTATCACGAAAGCATTGCCATAGGACTTTTGGGGTAGATTTGGGGTGTGTGTGTGTGCTCGCAAAAACACAACCACTTATTAAAGTCTAGACGCAACATAAAACCATCAGAAGTCCTGAAGTAAGCACTCGCAGGCTCTCATGCAGAGCTGACAGTGTCTGGTCAGCCATATTGGTTTTCCGTTGCTGTCTGTGAAGTGTTGGGGGATCTTGCGCATTAATAGTACTGGATGGTCTTAGGAACAAATTGGAAACATCTCCATAGCAACGGTAATAGATGCAGATTTTTTTTTTCTAGTCATAGTGTCCTACCGTGTTAAAGCGTTGCACATGTTGCAAATCAACATGTAAAACTGCAACATCAGGCTTCCACAGAGCTATAAGTCAGCCTGTGTTTTCTTTAAGATTACTTAAGATGTTCTGCACTATTTCAAACTCCAGCAAACTCTTTTGCTTATGACTTCCTTCGCAGTAGAGCCAGTACATTCCACAATGTCCAGAGGTCTCCCACCTGCAGCAGAGTGAAGATGTTCAAGCAAAATTTACAAGCTCAGAAACTGCATTTTGGTGGTTCAGTCTGCGTGCACAGGAAGTAACCTGCGGGCAGGACTCAAGGGAGTACGAAACTTTTGGTTTTAAAACAATTTCCTGTCCCAACATCTTTTTGCAGGTAAAGACTTGGAGAGCTATAAACCTCGCACAAAAGATTACCTTCATAAAAAAAACTTTTGAGTTCAAAAGGGAAATCTTAATATTGTTAGAATGAATCAGGAATGCAGAAACTAATTTAACTGTCATTAATTTGTGAGCTGCTTATGTAACCAGAAGACTGGCTTCCCTTTTTTTTTTTTTGTTTGGTGAAGCTTTTGAAAGAACTCTGGTGAGTTTATAAGTTTGAGTCTTCTCATATTTTTCAGTGCGACTCGTCATGGTGATAACCATGACTTAATGACCTCAAACAAAAGAGAGAAAGGGGGGGCCGCCTCAGCCTCTGTCAGTATCTTGACATTCAAAGAGAAATTGTGAGCACTTTTGGAATGAAAGCATTTCTCTAATCTCTTAGCGAGACATTGAGATAGAGAACATAGCAAGGTGAAAGGAATGGTGCTGCCTGCGTCTGTGCACGGGAGCGGGTTTCAGGAGTCCGGAGGTCTGGCCCACTCTTCAAATGGCACAGTGTTTGTTGGGGAATGTGCAATTATGGAGGCCAGGCCTTTGATCCAGGTTTTCCATCAGGGCTAAATTGTCCTCACATTGAGCGCCACAGTGTATCCTTGGGCACTCCTTTATATTCTGCTGCTCTTTCATGTGCACCCCTCTGGAACTCAAAGCATCCCCTCTTGAAAAGTGAGCTTTGGCCTGTCCATGCTCCAGTGCGGTAGGGAAATACTGCCCAGTATGTCTCTCTGTGTGTGTTTTTTCGAGTGTGCAAATGAGAAAACAGTAATTATCAATAAATTACATAAAGAGTTATAAAGGTTGGCATGCACAAGAAACAACTTGTGAAGTTACCCTCAATGAAAAAGACTGGTATGTTTGGAGGGATCATATTTCGTATAGCATGTATGTGGAACAAGTGTTTGCGGCAGGATGTTTGTGTTTCTGTACTTGCACATGTTTGACTCTGTGATTGTGATTCTTTCCACATGCAGCCATATGTTATCTGTCCACATAACTACCATTGCTGTCAGACGAACCAGAGGGACTTCTCTACTTTTTACTTTTTTCTGCTGGTAGTGACCACAGGAACTCATTTTCTTTCTCACACCAAGGTTGACTATTTGTTTGGCTCCGTCACAAGAGCATCACTTTACGCACTTAATACAATGTGAGTTCATGTGAGCAATTGCAGCGGCTATTTATAAACCCTGTAGTCACCTCAGATCATTAGATAGCTTCCCTTACAAGATGGAGATTGTGTGGCGTCCTCTGTGTGTGTCCTCGTGTGACTTAATCGTCTGACACTCTGAGGAAGCCTCTATCATCAGCCGCAAAGTGAGACCACATGTTTTAAGGAGGAACATAACAGCGCTTATGGAGGTGTTTCACTGGAATGTTCTATTTGAGGCCTTCGCGCGTGTGCCAAGCGTTGTGTGCTATGCTGTCATTTACAATCACAATCATTTGTAGTCTAAATGTGCTGGAACTGTGTGCATGTTGGAATACTTCACTCTGAAGTCTACATGCATCTGCAGAGGAATGCAAACATCAGCATGTCAAGTTTTTCTCCTGCACAAAAACTGTTGAAAGGTATGCTATTCTTTCCAGGGAAACTATTTGGGCACAACGTATAAAAGCTCTTTTGAAGCTAAAATTGTCCTGTCTCCAGACATTAATCAACATAACAGCAAATGTAATTAAAAAGCAAAACTTAAATTTGTCAAGTGAAAACCTCCTTTACCCATGTGCTACTTGTTAACTAAATTTAATTCAATTTGGTTCAGCAGTCCAATCCACGCTCTACAGTTTTTTGTTTTTACCATTTGGACATTTCGTCCACATGGACACTATTGGGGACTCTTGTTGAAGTGATGCTGCACCTCTTCCTTAATCAGCATGCCAACACCTGACAGAATGCAATGTTGCATTTATGCTGCAGAAGCTAGTGAGCATGATATGGCTTTTACAGCAATGTCTGGAAAAAAAATCCAAAATTCACACAAATGTGTCTGTTTTTGTCAAAGTTTCTGTTATCATAATTTTATACTTCCTCTGGTTTGGTTTGCGTTGAAACATCACTTAACACAAGTGGCCCAAACTGCCTGGACAATGTTACATGGTTAAAACAACTGTTCCCTATGGGGCAATAATGCTGCAATAACACTGTTTTGCAAGTAAAAATTCATTCATTCCTTTATACCACTTTGTCATATATTTGGTTGCAGGGAAACTGGAGCCTAATCCAGCAATCATCAGCAGAGAGGAAGGGCACATCCTGGACACGTTGCCAGTCTATCACAGGGACAAACAAGCATCCATGCTCTAATTCATTCCTAGGGAAAATAGTGATCAATTAACCTAATATGTATGTGTTTGGATGGTGTGAGGAAGCCAGAGGACCCATAAAGAACCCACATATACACAGGGAGAACATGCTATGCCACACAGAAAGGCAGCTGTTCAAACCTCCCCCCAGTCAAGGCTTGAACCAATGACCTTCTTGCTGTGAGGCTGCAAAAATTGCACTTATGGCCAGATATACTAAGATTCCAAATTGTAAGTACTAATTTGTGTATGCAATTAGGAATTTTGCGAATTGGGCTGAACCATAGTTTTCAGGTGATTTACTAAGAGTGATTGCGTGAATGGGCGGCAGGTGGAAACGTGTTGCAGACTTCCTATTTAAATGAGAGTTTTGAACGTGACATGGTTTGGAAGATGGAAATTTGGAGAGAAAGCATGGCCTACAGTAAATAAATCTGACTGCCACACAAATAAATGTTATATGGGAACAAGTTTATGAAAAAGTTAATGCTGTTGGTAAAATTATACCAACAGGGGATAAAGTAAAAACACGGTATGAAGACATTAGAAGGTCAAAAATTGGCATTTAAGAAAACAGGTGGGGGAACAGGGTGTATGTACTCTCACCTTTAAGAAAAAAAAAACATGAATGATGACAGTCTCTTGTTTCCAATATTGGGATTATTTATTTTTTACTAAGAATGTCCTAAACTGACCCACCTACAAGCCATGCATCTAAAAGCTTGTCATCTTGCAGCTTGGAGAAAAGAACTTTTATTTTTTTAGAAATAAAAGAATCATGCACTGACCCAAGATATTTTGCATATTGGCACAATCATTTGCTCCCATTACCCTAAGAAATCCCATATTAAATATTCATCGTGGCAGACATACTAACTGGATGAAGGTGCTATTTGGTACCTTTGAAAGATGCAACCCTCTGTGTGCACTATTAGTAAATCAGTTTATACATTTTTGTAGATGGGCAGTGAATTTGCACGTTTTAGTAGATGCCAATAAATAATCTGCATCACTTCTTTTTTATTTTTCTTGATTGTGGTTGGCACACAACACTTTCTTTTTGATCCACTGGATAATCCATTTCCATGGAAGCCGACCATGGTTTGATTAAAGTGGAGCAAACAGCAGAGCAAACTTACCCTTATTCTCTGTTTTGGAGTATTTCTGTGGCAGCTATACAGCATCCCTCTCAGGCCTGGCATGTGTACCACAGTGTTTTTACTGGTTTTGCATAGATCATGGGTGTCCAGCTTTGGTCCAACTGCAATCCTGCTTTTTTCCATGCAGCCCTATTCCAACACACCTGGCTTAAATTAATCAGCCACTGTGCAGAACCTCATAGGCTGCTGGATCCATTTAAAATGAGACAGGTGTATTGGAACAGGGGCACATGAAAAACCTGTAGAACAGCGGCCCCTGAGGACTAACTTTAGACAGCTTGATGTAGATGTGCACATTTTATTAAACAATTCTGTCCTAATGGAAAACTTTGAAATTGAAATTGAATTGAAAAATATGGTATGTAACAAACCAGTCTTGTTTGCAGCAGCACCCCAAGCTGCTTAAAGGATTTTAACAAATATATCCAACCTTTATACTTTATGCTTCTGACATAATTTGATGGCACACTGACATTTATTATGTTGTCATTGCCCTACATCTTCTCGAGACTGAGAAACCACACTTCAGACCTTTTTTTTTATGGCCCGGAGCATCACGCTAGAGCTGTATTTTGCTTTAGCGTCACATCAAAGCAACTGGTTATAAACACACAGGCCTGTTTGGATGTTCAACATGGCTGATTCTGTGAAGCTGTAAGAAGAGGAAGGGAGGAAAAGAAAGAGGGCACGTGACAAAAAAAAAAAGAGTGAGAAAATAGCTAAAATCAGACTGACTTTTCATTGCTGGACAGAGCTCAGAGAAAAGACAGAAGTCAATATGGATGCTGAATTGGCCTTTGTTCAGTGGGACTGAAGTATGAAAACTTGCCAAAGTTTAGTAGGGGGGCTTTAACACTGCAAAACTCACTTTTCTTTTTTCTGTATAATAAATTTGGGATCCAAATTTGATTAATTAAATTTGTTTTATTTATAGATTCTAAAGCAGTGATTGATAAAAGCTTAAAAAAAGAAAATCAATGTGATTTTTATAATTGTTACATTTTGACTTGATTTAAAGAACTGATAATGAGATTAGACAGTGAAAGTGCCCAGTATTTTCCCCATCAATTCTTTAAATCCAGTGTTGTAAAAATTTGTGGTATCTTAACATTTTGTCCAACAAATCCAACTAAATCAAATGGGACATGCATACTGGTAAATGCAGCTCTGATGTCTACCCACTGAGCCTCAATGGTGTTAGACAAATGACCTGATGCAGTCACCAAAATGCACTTGTCTTCTTTTGCTTTATTCTGCTTCTTTATTACATTTCACCATCATCATTGTAATCTTTTTTTTTTTTTTTTTTTAGCTAAACAGATACATGTGCAAATCTGTGCAGACTGACAAAAGAAAAAACACACCAGTAGTCTCACTGTAGGTAACTCAGCTGTGCATGATTCTTTTCTATGGACATAAATGTACATGGCTGCAAGCTGAGTTCACGTGAATTCTGACATGACAGTATCTGACCTGCCATTGCAACATTAAAGTTTTATCCCACCATCCAGATTGCTTGCCTCTACAATTTTAAGGATGACATCATGACCCGGGGGGACAGCTTCTTGGTTTGTGATCAATCTGTACTGACTATATATCACCCTGTGTTCTACTGTCTTCTGCCAGTTTCTAATCATGTGATGCCCCTTTTGTCTTGGGATGCAAGTGATAACTAATAATGTAAAAAAACTTCTTAAGATGCAAGAACATATCCAAAAAAGAAAAGAAAAGAAAACAAACAAAACAGAAAATACCCCTTAAGAATAAATTCAGGGAAATTACAAGGTTTCATATTTCATCTTCTTCCTATGGTTAGGGTTATAGTTTAATCCCACAACCCCTGTGCTGCATCAGTCCTCTACACCCACCCTAACAGTTAAACCTCTCTCGTCGTTTGTAAGACTTCAGCTCTTGAGTTCTGTTGAGCCGTTGTGTTACATAGCAGTAGGAATGTGTTTTAAGTGGTCTCTGGGACTGGAATGAGGTAGGGGCAGGCTCTGCACTTACCCCCCACCACAACCTCTTCCCTCACCACTGGTGAGATGCCAGGCTCTCCGGTGGGGTGGTGGGTCCCCTCTGATGGTGTGAGAGTGTATTAACTTTAGGCACGTTAACAGGGGCAAGCCTAGTGGCTCCAGTGGTGGTGAGGAGGGCTCTGATGTGATGTCACTGCCCTCTGAAGTCTGGATCGGATGCTGGATGTGCTGTTTGTCACGTCCAAAATAAACGTGTATCTTCTACACACCCAGAGACCAACCTGCATCATGTCTCAGAATATCCACTTGGCCTTTTAACAGGTTTCCACTGCCGGTCGTTTGTCACACTCTGCAGACGGTGCTCTGCAGCCGACACGTCAAGATGGGGGTTGATTTACCATTCACGGTTATTTCATTGTATCAAAAATAATAATGTGCATTTGTTGTGTCACACAAGCTTCAAATAAGTAACACATAACTCATCTTAGACTTGCATTCAGGGCTACACAGACTAAAGAGTTTCTTGAAGCTATTCGTTCAACAGTCAGGAAATATGAGTAGAAAGAGATATTTCAATCCTATGAGACACACTCCCCTCAGATAAAAATGTGTTACCACAGACAAAAGGAGCCACTTGGTAGAATTAGATCAGACTGGGACTGGTGCCGATGAGAGATTGGCTGGCTGCCTTGACAAGCCACACGAGTGTATTTAATTGCCAGACAGACCAGAATAATTCTTCCATAATCTCAATTTATACAGTCACTTGAGTGGGGCCATAACACTGACAGTATGTGTTGGAGATCAAGACTGACTGCCTGCTGCACATCTGTAGAGAGGGAGAGAAACAGAGACGGATAATGTGGGTATTGTCACACTGACGGGGAGCTGTACAAGTCACTGTAACAGCCATGAACAAGCCCTCCTTCATATTTGACCTTCTATGTCTCTGTCAAACGGCATAAGGCAGACATAAAAATGGGGGCACTTGTCTGGGGACAGGTTTTCAGTCTGATTATCTTGTGAAATGCAGACATGCAAGAGGTTCCCTGTAGCATGCAGACTCCATGTTAGGAAGACGAGACCTTGCATCCCTCTAAGGATCTTCCAAGTACTACATTCATAGCAGATGGCCCACCGTAAAAACAGGACGGAAAAGTATGTGTTGAGGCGTTATTTCTTACTGGATGCTGTGGTTTATATGTGTTTGGTAAGGTGCCAACATCTTCAATAGATGACAGACAGCTCAAGTGTGTTCAGCACTCCACCCCCTCCGACGTCCCTGTGTTTATCCTTGACCCTTTTGAGAGGTCACCTTGCCTTGTTGCATCTGTCCCACTCTGGAGACGCTCAAGGAGAACGAGTGCTTTTTAAAAGGCAGGGTGCAAGGCAATGCTTCTACTCCAGTTGTAGATCTTTCATGCCTGCCTGACTCTGGCCTTGAAGACCCATGAAAGATTATCCTGTGTGGTCCCAGATTTTGCTGATGACACAGCTGTCAATGCAACATCTCCTCTAAGGTCTTCTCGGTGCGTGGAAACAAGAATCTCAGGGCAATTTATATGAAAAACTTTGAACTAACTGGGTTAAAGGCATGTGGTCCTTGTTTAGATTAGTTGATAGTCTGTGATCCTGGTGCATCTGATATCGTAAAAGACTTCGAAGACCTTGAAAAGTTTCTTATTTCCTCCTTAGCTTTGATTATTTGCATAAAGGCTGCAGGAGAACATTTAAATTCAGTTGTACACATTTTAGCTCTCAAAGTTTCAATTTGCCATGAATTCCAGTTCTTCCAGCAAGCTGAAAGGAAACCATAACACCTCCTATCAATTAATGATTGCATTTACGCTGTTAAAATATGGCCAAAAGTTTCTTTCTTACCCTAAACTTAATTTACCATTTTTAATACTATCTGCAAAATGTAATTTCACCAAAGACAGGATGCGTAACTGCGCAAATGAGAGTTATGAATTTGTGGTTAAACTAGACATCTCATCTGGAAAGTGCATAACAGAGGTCCATCTGCTATCTACATCCAGCCCAGGCACAACATTAGATATTATATTCAGGATGAGGTGGATGTGTTTTGGGTTTAGAAGCAAACTGATGATTTTTTGACTTATTGAATGTATTCTCTCCTTGACCAGGGGGTACACTTTCATCCAACCTTGTCCACCATGTGATGAATGGCTCAGCCCCAAGTGAACAATAAGTGTTTTTCATAGCGGAAGGTGGTACACAGTCCTTGTGGCCCCTCATAGCTGTTATTGCTCACCAGCAGCCTCTGCACTCTATGTGTTCTGCAGAAGTTGGAAGATTAACAAATGTGCATTTACCTCATCTTCATGCTTTTTCAGTACTAATCTCTCCCTTGAGTATCAGTCTTAATTAGAGCATGATGCCTCAGCTGGCCCATCAGTAATATAATCGTATCCTACATCTTGACTAATCGAAGGTGGATGACCAGAGGTGACTCTGCAGCTGAGCTTTCTCAATCAAAATCAGTTTAGCTTGCCATCAAGTGATTGTGTAATAACAACCATAACCTTGCCAGCTCAATAACAAATTGAATTGCAAGCTTCCCCTTGCCAAACACCAATGATACAATTCTGAAAATATCAGTTATACCAAATCTTATCATTAATCTATTACTGTGGTTAACCAAGAAATTGCACAATGTAACGCAGAATATTCCAGGTCTGTCCAGCTACAGCATAAATGTTGCTGACACATGCAGTTGGTTCTTGGAAACTTCCTTGCAACACAGAGCAAAGACTTGAGGCCTCAGTCATGTAGAAACAGGCTGGACGCTGCAAAGGAACCCCCCGCTTAGAAGCAATTTAGGCTGAAGAGACACACTTAAAACATCTGCCTGCAACAAAAGAGAAATAGTCTCTGAGTGCACCAAACACCCCCTCTCTGCAAAAATGTTACTTGAAATAAAAAGAACTCATCTGTGTCCTGTCATAAACAACATGAGAGGCTGTAAAACTCCAAATACAGTGAGCAAATATCATCTTCGATGAAAACTAATGGTCAAAAGGAAAACCTGTGACAAAAAGCAACACATAAATAAAGAAAAAACACAAAGGATGGTGGAATGTTTTAATTACAGTCATTTGGGTGTGAGGTTGCATGTGGCTACTGTGCTCTGGTAAAATGTATTGTTTGCACTTCATGGTTAGGCTGTCATTACTAAATGTGTGGGAAGACCTTCACAGCTTGAAGCTGACCTCAGACTACAATCAAATGCATCTATAGGTTAATAAATATCCACTGCCTGGGAGCAAAACAAAAGCAGTTTGCAAACTTCTAAAGCCTCCTCTAGCTGCCCGCTTTATCATTATGGAAACTGTTTGGTTTTTGCGTACTATAATAGTTTTGCCAGTGTTTTACAGCCCTCATGTGTTGGACGTGACAGTGTCAGAGTTTAAAAACGGATACAGGATGTCGAGCTGTGAGAAATGTGCCGATGAGAGAGTACATAAAAGCAAAGAGGGGCACTGTGTTTCACAAAACTACACATTGTAATAGAGATTGAGAGAATGAGGACACGAGCAAGGAAGTGGGAGAGAGGAGGGGAGAGTTCAGCAGTAAGGGAAGCTGGTGGGGAGGGCAGAGGGAGGGATAAAAGCAAAGAGGCCCAGACAGGCTAGAACAAGAAAGCAAAGAAAAATATCTAATTGGAATCAAGTGTCCTGACAGATTGTGTGGGCGACTAAATTCCATTGAGCGTGCTGCTTTTCCACTTGCAAAAAAAGAAGCGCAAAAGTCTTGCGTTGGGGGGTGGGTGGGTTATTGAAAATACCTTGCATTTGAGCTATTTTATTTCTGGGCGGGTTTGTTTGAGACAAATGACAGAGGGGTGTGGAGGCCAACCACAACAGCATTTCCATTTCAAACCCTTTTTTTTTGCCAGCAGGCGCAAGACATCGTGCTGCTTGTGCGGCTGGCTTTCAGACAGAGGAAATGCTATCCGTTGATAAACTGTAACCACTATTAAATTTCCAATTTCTAACGCATCCTAATTGCTGATGAGGGTAAGTGGTGTGTGTTTCTGTATGTTTCCAGAAATGTGTGTCTCTGAGAAGAAAGTGAAAGGGTCAAAGGGCACGTCTGCATTTTAAGGGTCAGTTTCTGGGACTTTCTCATGCTATTCGGAAGAAACTTACTGCTCGCTATTTCTGATGGCATAGTGTATGTGTCGATAAAAACATTGTTAGATTTTTTTATAGTAATTGAATAAAAATGTTATTTCATATTAGAATAACTAGCAAAATGATTATCTTAGAGGGGCAGCAAGGGGATTTTGGAATTTATTTTCACACAGCTATGCTGCTTGCACAGTATTCATGTTTATTCTACAGCTTTAACAGCAGCATCAGTTATGTTATCTTATTATCTTTGCATGTAATGTTTTCAAAAGGGTTAAACCAAGTCAGTTTTCAAAAATATCCATTTCAAAGTGGAAAAATAAGCTATATCCCATTCTATTCTACTGTCACATTCATGTGTCCTCACTTATTTATTTAAGTTCTTTAAAGTAAATTAAGGCTTTGAGGATCTCAACTAAATGAATAGTGATTGTTTTTCTGTTGAAGGTAAACCTTAATGTTTGCTTTCAGGCCCTGCTGAGGGACTAGGAGTCCCCCAGCCACTCTGCCTGACCATCAAGCAGAACAAAACGCAAAGGAAGCCAGAAATATTTTTCTTTTTTTCCCTGTGTTGCTCTTATAACAGATGAAAATCAACCCGAGGTTGTTTTCCCATCACATGGTACTGTACTGTTGTTCCTGCTGTGTGGGCTTCCCCTTCAGAGTCTTCTGGATCAGGAGAACAGACATAACGCTGTCTCTCTGGCTCTCTTTCTCTTATTTCCTGGGAAATGTGTGCTCCACACTGGTGGCTTGTTGCCCACCTCCCACCCCAAAAAACACATGTATTACAGATGAGTGTGGAAGGTGGGTGGGGCTTTTATAATATTATGTATCCCAAGACCCCCCAAGGTAACATGGGACCACCCGGGGAAAAAAACAAGCATGAGATGACAAAACCTAACTAGTCACTGACGGTATGAGCATTAATGCATTAATAATAGGGACTTTTCCTCCCCTTTTCTGAAGGTTTTACATATGAAGCTCTAGCCTCTGTTTGTTTGTACCACAAGTCAGTTTTTTTTTTTATCATGTTATGGAGGTCTCCTAATCAGTTTTTCCCCACATATTTCCTAAATGAAAGACCAGATTTTGCTCACCACTTGTGACACAGGGACCACTTTGAGAGTATAACTGAAAATCTAAGCGTCTCTCTGCAGTGGATATGGTAATTGAAGCACACAGGGAGCAGATGGAAACTCGGCTCCTTATTGTTCACTCTATGAACATAATCAAGGGAACACCCTTTCTTACCATAAAGCCAAAAATAGGGGTATGAAGTGAGAGTGAACTGCTGATAAAATGCTCTTATTTGTCAGCCTCATGGTTAGGCTGGAAAAAAAAGGATGGAAATATGGTGTATTATAGCTGCTATGGGGCCACTTCTCCTCCAGATGCAGGCAGGAGGACATTTTTCATTAGTAACTGCATTGTTGGTGTATTGTTCTGCAGCATATCTACTCTTGACATTTAATTCTGGCTGTGAGAGCAGGGTGTACCTCCCTTTCGCTCTAAGAATCTCAGTGGAGCACTCTCATCCTGACACACCCCTTAAAGCATTAACATTAGGAGATCTCAGGCTGTTAGTTTGACAGTCCTTCTCCTGAAAAACCATCTTTCATAAGTCATTCATATCATTCAGTCAGAAATCAAGCCTTTGAAGGCCATTTGGGGGTCATGCAAATATTGGAATCTATATGTTAGATGGCAGGGAGGGGGAACAAGTTTCTTACCGACTTTTTCCCTTTAATCCAGCTGTAGCTGGACATGCATCAGATGGTTTTATTCAGATTTTTCATCTCTAAGCAACAAAAACTTAGCAAAATTCACAGTCGCTAAATTTAAGCGCTGCTAAAAAGAACCTTTTTTTTTTTTTTTTTTTTAAATTAAAGTTATCTCTGGCCATTAAACTGAGATTCAGAAAAATACACAATCTTGTTACAATAACTTAAATTGATTTGTGTACACACCTTATTGGATGTTTAAGAGACAACAAAGTCATACATTCAGAGGTTGAAGGGGAATGAGTGGTGAAGCAGTTCTCACGATTCTTAAGCCAAACAAGCGAGTTTGACTCTTGTCCTGACCACTAATGTTTTAAATTCACTTTGAAAAGTCATTTAAGGATTCAGCTACTGTGTTGCACAGTCAGTTGCTATTTTGTCACCGTTTTAAACTTTACAAATACTTGGTTTAGATCTAGGTCTTAAAAATTTATTGATTACAGTTTGGATTTAAGTTCAACATAGATCAAGTTAGGCATTAAGAAAACATGGCAAGGAAAACAACATGGTTTGTGTTAAAATGAGCAGTGTCATAACTCATCGTATGAAAGTATGCTTTTTCTGGATTACTGGTTGAGTCCCGCCCCAATGTTTAAACACATAAACCGTCATGGGCACACATACCAGACATCCTCCAAAGACTTTTTTACTATGGGTGCCACAAAAAAAAAAAAAAAAAAAAAAAAAGACAGAAATTCTGTTTATCAGCGCACCAAGTCTTTGATTTTGTGATATTTCACATTTTTCCATGAGACTAGATCTTTTAGAGTGATAAATACAATATATTATAGCCTTTTGAATGACACTGTTGTTTCAGTATGTGAACTGAACCTTTTGTTTTATTGGCTCTATCATGTGGTTGAAAGTGCCAAAAACTGTAGTTCCCCCCTCATCAGCCAGGGGCTGGCTGTAAAACACAAAGACTTCCCATAGAGTCCCATGTTAAAAAGGCCAACTTCACAGCAGAAATAAAAATGTTTACTGTCCGGTTAGCTATTTAATCAGCTGGTTAGCTTGGTTAGCGCTTTCGCTACAGGTAGCTTGTAGTTTGATGCCACTGCCAAGATTAGTGCGTACCATCAAATGAACTTCAATTAACTTTTAAGAAACCTACTGTTGACATCATCTTTTACAGTCAGTCCATGGTGCATCCTGATCATGGATGAATTAACTCCGTAACAATCCATCCATCCATCCATCCGTCCGTCCATCCATCCATCCATCCATCCAGTGGAGCTTAAGCAGTTTAAGCAGCTTAAACACAAGTCCTACCTCTCCTTAATGACCTCTTCCACTTCCAAAAGAAAATCTAAGTTGTTTCTACACCAATAAAAAGCTTAAACTCCAGCAGGCTTTGGGTCTATCCCAAAGCCTCCTCAAGCTGAGGTACATATAGGCCACCTCTCTTAGTAGGTATCTGAAAGACATTAATTTTTGAGTGTGCCCAAACCATTTATACAGGCTTCCTTCAGAAGTGTAGCAAAGATACACCGAGAAGCCCTACAGTAAAGGGGCTCTCCTCACCACTTCATATTCACATCTCAACCTTTAGATCACTACCACCATTAATCATAGGCGAGGGTTGAAACATGTTGACTGGTAAATTGACAGCTTGCTTTCTGATGCAGCTCTCATCACTATGTTAGACCAATTAAACATTCAAATCCTCTGCTTCTTTCTACCCCTACTCATAAAAGCAGCAGTTCACTCTGAACCAGGAGTGGACAATCCTCCCTTTTCTGTCAGAGGACCACAGTCTGGACTTGGACGTGTTCATTTTCATCCCATGTCCTTTACACTTGAGTGTGAACCTTACCAGTGTCTCCTGAAGGTTTCTGCTCAATTAAGACACCAGGACCACGTCGTCTCCAAAAGCCAAAAATTCAGTCCTAAGCCAACGAAACTGGAGACCCTTCAGGCTCTAGTCAACCCTGGAATTCTGTCCATGAGGGTAATGAACAGATATGACGACAAAGGGCAGCTCAAACAGAGACCAGCAATGGAAAAGAGTCAACCTTACAATACAAACTGAGCTCTCACTTTGCTAGTGCATGCATGGCCCTTTCTATGAGTCATAGAAAGGGCCATAATATTTCATTCGCCCAATGCACGTGAAAACAGTTTGGTATTTTCTTACTTGATTGTTTGATGGACAGTCTACTAGCTTTTTTAGATTCACTAAAACATATTTTATGAGTTTTAAGGGCTGTTTTTAACCCTTTTCTACACTTAACACAACTTTGTCCAAGCTTATTAAACAATCACACATCATCTTTCGAAAACTATTAACCAGTGTTCATGGTGCCATAGCACGTAAACAGGCATAAAGATTGTTTTCTGTCCTCTGAGGAGAGCCTCTGGTGTCTGTTACTGTAACTAATGGCAAATAACTCAATACTGCCTTGCTCTTAACCCTGTCCAGATGGGATGTCTGAAGTGTGGTTTGGAAAAGTTAAAAATAGTCCACAAAGTAACACTTCATCTATCATCCTCTGCACTGTGGCAACCAGCTGAAAGAGAACAAACCACGTAACTTTTTCTTAACACTGCAGGAGATGCTGGAGGACCCCCGGCGATCACAGAAATGTTGTTTTCTTGTTTGTGGAGACGAGACGAAGCTCTTCACAATGCTCAATGTAGACCATCCTTCTTTTTAAATGTCAATCTCAAGCATGCAGAACATAGATGCAGAGCCTCAAGTGTCATGGCGGACTGAGATTACATTATTTAGTTGCTTAGCAGCTTGTCAGTTAAAGAGATGTTGCCAGGCTAAATCTGGTTAAGACACAACTCAAAACAGATACAACAAACAAATCTTAAAATGTCTCCCCGCCGCAGAGAGACACTGTTTTTGTTCAGGTGTCACTCTGACATGTACCTCACAGAAGATTGCTAAATTTGCATGTTGTAACATTTTTTTCAGTTGATAGATCGTTAAAAGTACATGCAAAATGTCTGTTGCAGGTGTGGACATGTGTGTTCGGTCTTTGGGTGTGTCTAACAAGCGCCTTTGAGAAGGGAGGAAGAGAAAAAGGAAGTGAGAGGAAAAACGCGTATTGGATCGTACTCAATGTGGTTTACCACAGATGGTTATTGTTTAGAATTCCAGGGTCATGATCTCATGCTGTGCTTGCTTTCTATCTCACAGACCCTGTGGGCTATGAATTAATCAAACGAAACAAAAGCCTTGATATTGTAAGTAGTCTCCTTTGAGATTACCTACTGTCAACAGAAATCAAATTACTTCAGCAATAGGCAGAGATGCTTGTGATTATAGTCGTAGCCAGCAGCACTTTGTAGAGGAACACCAGCCCTGCCAAAGTTTAGGAACTAATATTTTAAACATCGAGCGACATCTGCGAGCATCTCACCTCAGGTCTGTGTAACAGAGGTAGACTTCCTTTCTCTTCTATACTACTGTTTACTTTACTGTTAGCCAGAAGGGATATCCTGTCAGTGCACACTTTCTTTCTTCTTTCTGTCTCCTTAGCTAGTCACACGCTCAGCTGCAGTGAGGATGTCAGCAGGAGAAGTCTCTGATAGATAACGCTCCAAAAAAGCCTCTTTGTCTGCACAAGACAACCAGCAAAAAAGCCTTTGATGGGATGAAGAGTCCCGCCTGTCACCCACCACCTCACACCTCCCATTATCTCCGTCTCCTCCTCCCTGTGTGTGATCCCCGTGCACAGCGACGCAGGACTGAAACATTTAGCGCCTGTCAGTCATCGAGAACAGGACTACGGAAGAGGACATAGAGGAGCTGTCTTGGTTGACTGCTGGCAAACGAGCCACAGAGGCCACATTACTTTCCCTGCTTGTCAGGAAGGAGTTAACCCCAGGGGTGGAGGTGGGGGTGTGGAGGCCAGACATTAGGCTCAATGGTAACTGAGTGTGTAATTAATGCTGCAATGTGTCCAGTCCCCAGGACCTTCTCAACCTCAGTACTCTTTCTCAGACACTGGAAGAGCGAGAGAGGTCAGAAGGAAGAGAGGGGGGTATCCGGGGCCCCCTTATGCCATTGCATCTGTCCAGAGAAGGGATATCGTCTCCAACTGGGCCTCAGGCAAATGACCCTTGTCAACCATGAAGTTATGGGAGAAAACAGATTGTTCTCTGATGATGGATGTGTGGAAGGAAAGGAAATTTCACAGTCTCATAATTTACACCAATTTCTTCATACGGTTTCTGATATTTAGAAGATGTTTGATTTATTTTTCACAGAAATGATTTGCACCCAAGTACAGGTATGAAAATGTCTTCAGGGATACATACAGATGAAGCAATTTAGTCAAATCTGAATATTTCACAAAACCTCCATGCTACTGAAAGCACCATCAAACATTTCACAGTCAGAAAGACTCACTGGACAAAGCCCAACCATCTTGTGTAAGAAGAATCTGTAAAAGTTGGTGTCAATAGGAAAGCAAACTCTCAAGAGAGTTTGAAGATCCGGAGCTATTTGGAATGACGTTTTGAGCATTTATCATATTCTGGATACTGAATGAAACAGGGATGCATGAAAAACATGGTGAAGAACACAGATTTTAAAATATAGGAGGATCTACATGATGCCAGGGGTTAGCCTTGAAGCTGATTTTAATAAATTTTTTATTTAAATTGTTTTTATATTATGCATACTGCTCATTTATAAATAAATCAATTTTGGTACAAAGTACAAATGTCAGCTATGCTAGTGTAAAATGGCTAAAATCTCCACAACCATTTATATAATGCTCAGGATAATAGACACTGGAAACCAAGTAAAAGTGTTTGAGATTGGAGTGAATTTATTTACAAACCCCCCAAAAACAAACAAACATAAAAAAAAAAAAAAAAAACAACAACAACAAAAAGAAAACAGAATAAAAAAAATAAAAATATTAACTGTAAATACATGAAATTTATACCATTGAAAAAAAAAAAACTTATTTCAGAGTATGATCATCTCAGTAGGAACTCATTATGGGATTTTGATTAATTTATTACATGTCAGTTAATCATTTAAGTTTAGTCTTCTTGTTTGCTGTGTTAATACAACTAGCACAGAGGAAAAAAACACTTAAAAGTAGGAGGGGCCGGAGAGAACCCACGCATACACAGGGAGAACATGCAAACTCCACACAGAAATGCCACCGACCAAACCTTGCCCCAGCCAAGAATTGAACCAGCGACCTTCTTGCTGTGCCATTCACAGCAGGTATATAATATGAATATGAATATTAAGAACAACAACAACAACAATAATAATCATAATCATCATCTTCATCATAATAATAATAATTTTTTTTTAGTAATAATCATTTGTTTTGGGAGATGATTGATATTTAAAGAGATGTTTGTTTTTATCGTTTTATTCTATTTTTAAGTTTAAGAAATAAGTATCATTCTTATGATGGCCTGCTACAGAAGTGACAAGCTGTCACCCGTATGAAAAAAGGGACCATATCATGTTACAACTTGATATTTTATTGTAAAAATGTATCATGTATGTATGTACATATACCATGACATGTTTTTTGTAACACCATAAAACACAAAAAAGCAACTGTATACAGATGTTGGTGCAATCTTGATATATTGAGGCAAAATATATTTTAGGGAAACTATTTTCATCAAGCTGAAACATTCATTCATTCATTCATTCATTCATTCATTCATTATCCTAACCGCTTAATCCTATGAAAGTTCGCAGGGAGCCTATCCCAGCAGTCTTTGGATGAAAGGCAGGGTACACCCTGGACAGCTTGCCAGTCCATTGCAGGGCACTCAAACATTTCATCTCTTTTTGTCATTGGTTCATTATTCTCTGATTTATTGTTGCACACACAGGAATGTCGGACAGTTACAAGATGCATGCCTGTGTGCAATAAGAGTGCATGTATGCATGCATCTGTGTGTGTGTTTGTGTGTGTGTGTGTGTGTTGCATTTGGTTAACATGTTCCAGTGGTTTATATAGACTACATGCACTGTTTGGACTGGGAGAATTAAGTAGATTACATAAAGACACAGTCTTGTCTAGTTTAAGGGTGCACGTCAACAATATTACAATATCCTGCAAGCTTCACCATTGTACAATCTCTCCTGTGAGGTATGACTTCATCCCATTTGGTAAATGAGACATTTCTGATCTGCTGCATGTAGTTTTCTCATCAAAAGAAAAATATGGTTTCACTTTTTCACCTCAAAATGTGTCATGTTTTAACATAATAAGGTCAATTTTTACAATAAAACCAACCACATTACAAAGTGATATATTTGACATTTTTACAATTAATTGTGTTATAACTTGATAAGGTCCTAACTGTTTTTCATTTGGGTGACAGCACTACTCTTCTGTATCCTGCAACAGAAAGAATGATTCGCATAAAATATTTCTGGCCTGACTGGGGATAATAAAAATAAATAAATAAATAAATAAATAAACAAATAAATAAATAAATAAATAAATAGTTTGGCCTTATTTCACGACACAATAGATAATAAAATCAAACACTGCAACATGAGTCAGATGATCATTTTTCCCTTTTGGTCAAGAAGGAGATATAACAGTGGCAGTTGAATTTCAAATTACAAATTACTTAATTCAAATAGTTCAAATTATAGCAAATTAGCTTGCTATGGCTGAACCTCTTTGAGATGAAGCATGTTTAAATCAGTTTCGTCTTGGGAGAGTCGTGCCATGTTCTGTTTTGTTGCATCAAAGTGCCATGAGTGCTGGCAGAATGTTGATCTTCATAACATGTGTGTAGATGCACATCATTTAGCCACGTAGCTTTGGATTTAAGTTATTATTGTGCTTACAACTAAGACGGATCTTATCATTCCCGATATTTTACTTGGCAAATCAATATAATTTATGGCCAATTCCAACAGTGGTCAAAGCCAGGCAGAAAAGCTGCAAGACTTAAGACTCAAAGAGGGTGTGAGAGCATTTCTCCTTTGTATAAATAAAAAGAGGGTCATAGAATTACATTTGATCTGGGAAATGTTGCTGTTCTTCGTGTTATTCCATGTTTGTTTCAAATGCTGGTAACTGGTGATTAAGTGCATTTTTGGCCCCAACCGAGATCAGTCAGCCAGTAAACAATAGTGTGATTGGTTGCATCGTCAAAGTACGGAATAAACAAATAACACGCTTTAGTGAGAGACTTGAGCCAGAAAAGAAACTGGCATTGGCCTCAAGTCTTTTAGTCGAACGGCCTCTTATGAAGCTCTCCCCACCAGGAATCTTGATGACCAAAAGCCATCTAACTTTCTTGTCAATGGTGGTGAGAGCCGCTCCACCACATGTGAGCATTCCTGGGGCACCACGGCTTCACCACAAGCTCATATTTATCGTGTGTGGTTCAAACGCCACAGAGCAGCCCACAGCAATCACATAGCTCAAGGAACACACACATACACACACATACACCCACACACACACAGTCTGACCTCACTCTGCTATGTCTGTCATGCTCCTCTTCAGTCTAATATAGACAGCATCAGCAATATTATCAATGTCAGCCGTCCAGGTCCTGTAAAACTAATTTGCAAAGACATCTGGCAGTGGTGAAGTCACAATATAAGCCGCCTCCCATCAAGATCAACGATTTGTAACTTGCTTGAAGGGTGACCTACCAGACTGGAACATGGTAATTACTATTCCTTTAAGTCCTTTGTATTTTAATTAACCTGGAGTTAATGGAGCTTAATCACTAGCACAGAAAAAGCTCTTTCTCTTTACAATGCAAGGAGTGTGTGTTATGGGAGATATAACGACTGTCAGACAGGTTGTGTCTGATACACACAGGCCATTAGCAGCCAGTAAGAAGTGCGGGGAGTCCTTCCTCTGGGCCCTTTGATTGTGGACTGTCTTAGTAGTTTTAGTGGTGCTCAGTTATTATCATCCTCCAAGCAAACATGCAGCAGTGCTTTTATGTCTTCCCTGAACTTTGGACCCAGCTGGATGTGTTTAGAACTGTTATAATGTAACAGAGGTTCAAAAGATTTCACTACCTTCCATTTAGCTCTCCTGCTGACACTGTTGGTCCACTTTAATATGCTTCCACACAGGGTCTGGATCTCATCAAGGCCATATGAGGCAAAGGGAAAAGGTGGGTGGGTTGACAGAACGGCTGGCTTTACAGGGAGAATCAACATGATAAAGTACGGATCCATTAGCCACAGTGGTGGTGAAGCCTGACAGATACAAGTGGCTTGTGGGCTGATTAGCACAAGTCAAAAGGGGAACGTTACATTAAGGATATTATGTTGTGATAATTGCACAAATCTGGTGCAAGCCATTGCTTTAGGCACATTTTCGCTGCTCAATTCTGTTTTAAAGGTGTGATGTTTGACGACAGTGATATATGGGGTAGTATAAAAGAAAAGCATTATCAAAAAACCACACATTCACAGTTATAAGATACCTCAAAGCCCCTGACTCAATTGCACCCAAGTGCCAACCTAGGCAAGACTACAGAGTATTTTCCAAAGGCTATGGCGTCACTTTCCCCTTGCCTCTCTGGAGAGTGTGGTGGGACGCTATAAAACTTTACTGAGGGGAGTAGTGCGACATGGGAGTGTCTCACCTCCATTAAAGTCCTTGCCAGGGTGCTGTGGCATTTAAACCCTCATAAATAAATAATGGTGAGCTGTACAAACCCCTAACATGGAGTTCCCCCACTCCAAAGAGGAACAGCAGAGGGGACCATGAGGGGAACAGCAGAAAGGGAAGGGTCAGTGGAGACATCCTGGTCAGATACCAAACTAAATTACTCCCCAAAAAAACTTTACAGCGACCACTAATACCCACTGGCCCTCTGTAGTCGCACAGAATCTCAGCCAAGCCTTTGCTCCCTGAGAGAACAAGGCCACCATCATAACCAGGGTGTTTTTCTTACTCTTGTTTTACAGGCGAGGGGTTAAGTCACCAGCATCTGGAAGCCCATGCTGCGATTGAGGTAAGGTCGAGTGCAGGAGGAGGCTTTTTCAATCCTGCTAAATAGATTGCCGAACCAACTAGCGATGTGGAAGTGGGTGAGAGGAGCCTGCCCATGTAAATTTCAGTCAGGTGTGACATTAATAGGCCATATCCTGGTCTTGGCAATGTGAGCTTGTGCCTGTTGCTGAGAAAGTGATGAGTGTGTGGTGCAGAGCCACTGATTAATCTGCTGGCTGGACTGACATTCAGCGTGAAAAGGCAATAGGGAGAGAGTGGGATAAAGCTGTTAGCAGCAGAACAGGCTGACATCACTGTAGCTGATACAATCAAAGTACTGGCTGTAAACGAGCCCTCCAGTCAGCAGTGGAGGGGCTGGGCTATGTCAGCCTCCTGAGGTAATTCACACTGCTGTGAGTCCTGCTTGCTCTGCATGAGGAGGATTTGGAGGGATTTTGGGTGGGCCTTTTGTCGTGGCATCCCTCTTGTGTCTACATAGACAGTGCTGGTAAAGTGAGATTGATCTGCTGTTGGAGCCAAGCCCTGCAAGCTTGACATTGAGCAGAATGAAGAATGAAGACTAAATGACGGTCCCCACAATAGCCAGTGATCTGCACCGGTAACACAGAGAGGCAGAGAGAGCGAGAGCACAGTATGTTTACCCAGGTGTGTGTGTGTTGTAGCTTGCCAGCTGCTGAGGAACAATATTAACAGCAGACAGAAATCTTTGCTGTGTGCACAAACCTTAGAAAGAGGAGTGAATCCTTTATAAAAATAACTTTGTTTATAACTAAGAAACTAAGCTGCATCCCCAGATGAAGGCCTGTGCTCTGCATTTCCACACTCCCACCCTTCTTTATCTCAGTACTGACAGGGGATGCATAACTGAACTCTAATGACAATTAATCCAAGCAGTTACACAACTGGCTCAAGCCTCCTCCAACTGTTTTATGGTTCCCATTGAGCATTTGTTATCATTTAATGTTGCTGAGTGACTTTAAAAGCATCAGGAATGCCGAAGCAGTTCTGCAGAGATGTCTGACCTGCCTACATGTTGCATATCTATAACAGCATGTGCTCATATTCCCAAACCGAAGATTCACTTTGCATGGGAGAAGCATTGCAACAGCTACTGGCAACAGAGTCAGGCTACAAGCTCTTTTTTCACCTCTCTTTATAAAAGTATTAGTATGGTAGTCATGCCAGGAAAAGTAAATCCTCAAGAGCTCTCTGCATGTTACAAGCCCGTACATGAACACTGCAAATGTTCAAGATCGTGCTTATGGATGTGCGTGCGAATCTGTGTGTGTGCAGTATGAGACAAAATCAATCTCATCAATTCAGTGGGATTTCCAGCAAGCCTACTACTTGTAATTTCTAAAGACCTTGCAGTTATTGTCTATTTTCTCTTTCTTTCATTTGCCTGCCATCAGCTACATATGGTTGCAGTTTGCATTAATTCCTATGCAGTACACGTTTGTGTTTGTAACCTTTGTAGTTTAATCTCAACCTAATCACAACAGAACAGAAAGATCCGGATGCTTTTTTAGAGTGATCCCATGCTCACCCTCTGGATAAAGTTCTGTAAAATAAAGAAAATTACTCACACACACACACACACACATGCTCTCACTCACACTGCTTTTGCATTGGAAAAGAAAACTTTTGAATGTAAATTTGCATTAAACGAGGATTTGAAATAAGTGTAGCTACAGTTCACTAAGCCAAGTGTATCCGTATGTCTTCATGTTACACAAAACAACATGCTATGGGGGTTTTGAATACAGCACACATGAGACAAGCTCATGCCACCATGTGTTCATAATGGCCCCTGAATTTAAAAATGAACAATAATGCAAAATATTGCATGTATACTGTACTGTGAAAAGGCATCCATCAGAGGAGTATCTGCATGCTTTCAAACCTATCTAGTAGCATGAAAAGGACTCCTAACAAACAATTAGACTTGCAAATATTTTCAGTGACAAGCGGCACAAGTCCTGCACCAGATGGCCCACTCAGTCCTGACCCCCACATTACTCTGTCGGTTTAGGATTACATGAAGAAACAGTAGCGGCTTCTAAATCTGAAAAGCCAGGAAAGTCTGACAGGTCTTTCAAAATGCTAAAGAACTGACAAAAAAGATGCACAAACAAATTTCTCTGGAATGAAGTTGATCACTGCACAAAAACTGGACCTTATTCCAGCGCTAGAGTCTGTGTGTTCTGGTAAAACATGCTGTATGTTATTTCTCCTTTCCCCGCTGCTGCCATCTCTTTTCCTTTCTTTTTCCAGCAGGTGGAAATTAACTGTCAGGTCAAAAGTTGTATTTCACAGCAAGCAAGGAGGTTTGGAATCAAATGATCTTTTCGAATAAAGAGGCAGGAGCAACATTTGTTGTTCAAATATCCATTATTGTTTGGTATGAGGCATTTTTATAATGAAACCAATGCCCATTTACTTTATTGCTGATTATCTGTCCCTTTATCTGTTGCTGTATCCCAAAAATGAAAATACTCATCCAAAAAGACAGTTAAAAGCAAGTGACTTGTCTTGACTGGTTATGTGATGATGTTTCTAAAGGATCTACCTGTGTAAGACATAAATCAATGAGAAAAAAACCCCATCAGCGCTGTAACTCTGATAAACACAATCACTCAGGAAGAGATTTCATTCGAGGACTTGTTCCACCCCAGAAGTAACAAGCAGAGAGAAGATTGTACCATTTACTTAACCGCATTAATCATCCGTAAGTAATTGTTGGATCTTTCCTATGGAAACTTTCTGTTCATGAGCATTTTTGTCCCCTCTGAGCCAGACCACCGTACAGTGTTTACTATTGTTTGAGAAAAAAGATCCCGAAAAAATGTGCTCTGAGTTGCTGAATAGTCGCCCCATCTTTACAGAAGTGTGTTAGAATCAAAAAAGCGAATCCTCTTTCGCCTACAGACTTCTTTTTTTGTTTATTGAACATTACCCTGGATTGTCAGGTGTGGGTGGGCTTGGCTCTTTGTCAGCCTATTAGCTTCAAGCCACAAACTGCAATCTTGCCAGTTTATAAGTCACAGCCAGCCAAGACAAGGTGGTGGTCTAGATTTCCAGAAATCAAAGCGGATTGTTGTAAATCGTGATCATCACTTCCTTTCTGCATCCAAGGAAAGCATTTTGGAGGTGGTAGAAGATTACTGTAGCAGATGCTGGTGAAACGTAGTATGTTTGGCTTTACCTATTCATCTGGAATGCATTACACAACACAATGTACACTCTGTCATGGCAACATGGGCAACATGGTCCAGTGAATCCACAATATTGATGGTGATGGTATGAGGAGACAACGGATGTCCACATGGAAGTTCTGCACAACTACATATATTGAGTCTTTTGGGTCAGTGGTTGTGGTGAGCAGACTCCCTGCTGAGTGCTGTTGGGAATAGGCCACTCTGTGGTCAATTTGCAGGCAGTGATTTGCTCCCAAGAGTGTAAGGTTGGCCCACCAGTGAGGTCACTTCCCATTTTCTTCACATTCATATGTACTGCCGCTCCCCAGCTATGAGTCAGCTCATAACAGCAAAGAACATGGGAGGAAAACCGTGAAACAGGAAGTCAATTTGCCCGCATTGGGCCCATCTCCAATCTCATCGCTTGCCAATTCTGAGTAGTGTGATTACAAGAGAAACTGATTAAAACAAAACAAATTAGCTGAAAAGCAACCCCCACACCACCAGCAGCAGCACCACCACCATCCTGCATGCATCTACAGTACAAATATACTAATAGACTATTTGTACCCCCTTGTAACACCACACACACACAATCAGAGTTAAGAGAAACAGGATGCTTGCAGGCTCCCCAATGTGATATTTTGAGACTAATGGCACCCTGATGAAACACAGGTGCCTACTGAGAGTTGCAGCACTTACGCTGAATACACATGAGATGACTCACTGCCCGCTTTCTTAGTTTGATCATTTAATGCCTATTATGTCTTTGGATATTTCCTCATGCTCAGGCTCGGAAGCTTTGGTCTGGTTTCCTAGAACAGAGTTAAAAGACTTGATAATAAAGTGATGAGAAAACAAGTTTCTGTGGCAGCCACATAAACGTCCAGGACTTTTAAGGGATTTTCCTTGAGACATAGGATGCAGGTGCTCTGCTGTGATCAAAGCAGCCAAGTAAAACCTGCTTAGTTTGAGAACTCTAAGAGAGTTGATTTATTTAGCTATTCCACTGTAAAACTGCCCTGTAGTTTGGTTAAAAACCATCATCTAATGATGTTTTATTCCTGCAGAACAGAAGAACAGGGCAGTGTGTTTTCTGTCACTTTAATGGAAAAAAAAACTGTTTTATAATCTGCTTATGGGCAATGTTGTTTTTTGTTTATATTGATTAAGGATAAATTACAGCCCAGTTTAAGTTTGAGATACAGCAGCTTTTAGTCTTGTTTTTCTTTTAAAAATGCAATGCATCATGTCACACATGGCTTTAATTATGAGCTTGGTAATAAACTGCATCGGTATAGCACATTACCTATCAATGCCATGTGCTCAAGGCTGGGAAATTCTGCACTTCGGAAAGTAATAGGAAGGCACTCAGTGAACACAAAAATGCCACATTGTTGTTTTTCAGTGTGTCTCCAATGACCCAGCCACACCAGCAACAGTTGTTTTTAATATGGCATTTTAGCTAACAGTGTAGACCAGAGAACTGGGTCAGAAATGGACCAATTCCAGAACACAGTGAACATTTGCTGTTCGCTCATCGAACCCACCAAACATGTGAGTCCAACCCAAGGCACTGAACCAGTGAGGGTGAGGAAACCATTCGGCAAACAAATAAGGCTTTCACTGTAGAGCCACTCCATTACCATGGAAACTCTGTGTTTTACCGTGCAAATCAAACATAATGAAGTATAATAACATAAGCTAATACAGAACACAAGTGTATTGCAGTAGACTAAAGTGCACCAGGACATGACAGAGTAAAGGCAAACAGACATTGTGATTTATTAGAAAGACATAGCAACGAGACCCCCACTGTGTCTGAAAACGCAGCTCAATGTTTATCATCCAAAAAAAGAAGAAAAAAAAGAAAATTAGTGTCTTTATTGTAAAGAACTGCTTGTGTGGGTGCTATGAGCTTGAGAAAGTTTGTCTTTGTGTGCTGTTATTTATGTCAAAATTCAGTGTGGTAAAGCACTGCCCTCGCTTGAAACCGCACTACTACTTCACAGAAACTGAGAAAAATATGACATCAACACCTAATCAAAAGGAGCCTAAAGGAACACAATCACATAATATGATAATAAAACATTCCCATCCCAGAGATGACATCATCATGCAGCAGATGCATGATTATGGCTGATGTGCAATCATTTCTGACCTGTCAATACATGCTGGATTTTCTGTTGAATTAGTACATTTTCTGTTTCAATACATTGCATGCAAGAGTGATTTACTTAGGTTCATGCCTTGACTAGAGGTTCTACGCATGTATACTGATTTAATAGTTATGGGAAGGGTAATAAGTACAGAAGCAGTACCCCTGTCACTCCTAAAGCCACTTTAGTGCTCATTACTACTGACATGTTTAGGTCTGTTGTGCCTGTCAGTTTTTGTTCTTGTTTTCATATTCTCAACATACTAAATGTGTTGCTTTCTGAGAAAGAATTGGTCCTGTTTTTTTTTCTAACTGTTTGAAGTTGGTTTCTATGTGCAAAATCTTTTAATTGAACATCAGTCAGAGTTGCCATGAATTTCTTTATTTCAGCTATGAAGCAGATTTTCGTCCTCAAGGCTTCCAGGAGATAAACGGCTTATCTAAATGTGGATCTCTGAAACATAACATGTACAAACAAAAACATTAACAAAGACATGTGGTATGCATGCTTTCACCTGTGTGAGCTACACCCAACACTGCCGGGACTGACTGTTCCAGTTGTGATAATGAAGCTGAACAGTCTCCAGACTCCTCTTCAACAATTCTCAACATTGTGTTCAACTGCCAAAGGGTGCAGTCAAGAACAAGGTTCATAGATCTCAACACTGCAAACATAAATGAAATCTGTCCATAAGGATGACATGCACCAAGTCATTATGGAGCTCAGGGATCAGAGCTCTGGTTTTGTTCCCTTGTCATGACATTTTCAAGGTTGAGATCCTCGGGACTGAGGTTTGTGTCTTTTGATGAGGCCTCTTCAGCTTAAACAACATCTAGTCCCATATCATGCCAGCACGCCATGTCTAATGGTCACCCTAGGGATGAGCGGATTTTCTGCATGGTTTGTCCCCAATGCAGGCTTCTGTAACCACTGTATCCCTGTTGAGTGAATGCTTCACTGATATCATCATAGGGAATTGACAAAAGGCTGAAGCACAGCTTGTAGCAAACATATTTTACAAGGAAGGTGAACCAGAGGTGAAGTACAGCTGAGAGGAACAAGAGTTAAAAAAAAAAAGCAGCATGGTGAATATAATGTTTTAAGGAAGGAATTAAGCTGAGAAGGATTTGATGGATTTAAGTTCAGTTTATTCACAGAAGCTGTCAAGTCTAAGGTAGGATTCTGGTAACAGGAACAATGACTGGTGACTGGTGGTTAAGTGATGAAGGTATGAAGGTCATGTGTGCTTCAAGCTCATCAGGCACAGCTGCAGGTTGAAAGGGACGAGAAGCTGAGCGGAACACAGGAAGGGTTGCTAGAGAGTCAGGGCGGAACTGTCTCATGACAGTAAATACTACCTGCAAGGTTTAGATATCTTGTTTTAACATACACAGTACATCCTCCAGAGAGAAATACTGGAGGCATGAATGCAGTGGTGATGGCTGGAGTGATTGAGCACCTCATCCCTGTGTAGGATCACCTGAGCAAACATGCAAAAGTCCTCCACAGTCCTTAGTAGCCAAATATTTATGACTCATGATGGTTCAACAGTAACAAAACTGCCTCTGTTGAAGAGATTCAACTGAAAGTTCAGGCAGCAGAAAGTAAGATAAATTATTAATGACTTGATCAAGATAAATGGCTGTTAATATACTGTATGTTTTGATAATTTGAAAGGTCATGTAATGTTCCGATCAAAGTTCATTTTGCGAGACTACAGAATCAGCTGAGACACACAAACAAATTCTCCATCAGTGCAGACTTTTACATGGCTAATAATGTGATGGAATAAATCAACAAAGCATTTAAATCAGTTATACAGGCTTTTCTAAAATGAACAAGTATTGATGAAAATGTGTTGTAACAGACAGATGTGTGAGTTGAAGGAGGCAGAAAGTATGTGGCAGCCAACCTCAGCTGTATTTTGTGATGATTCTGCAGGGTGCTTTTTTCATTTATTTTTTTAAATAAGTGTTTTCTTTGTTGTGTTTTTTTTTTAGTTTTGTAGACCAGGCTTTTGAAGACAGCATTCCACAATCTGCCTCCTGATGAGTCCTGGTTGTGCTTGGAGTGTCAATTGACCAAGAGTGTAAGCATCATACACATAAAAATCAAGTAAACATAAATAACAAAAAAAAAAAAAAAAACCCCATAAACTTGCTTAAACTGACTTACAAATCAGCCATGTTCTGAAAAATAATAAAATAAATAATAATAAACTAAAAAATGTATATTGTAATGGTTTGGTTTGAAACTGAAATAATAAAACGTTTATAAAGTTTATTTTTCTAATTTAATATGCAACATGAATTAAATTAGATCATGTAGCCTTTGGCCAACTACACATGTAACAATTGCTCATTTTATATGTCTCTGGAAGACACAACAATTTGCCGTTTATAAAAAATCTGTCTAATAGGGATTTGATGTTGACTAAAAAAACTTTACAAATAGGACTGCAAGTGTCTTTAAAAGAATCTGGCAACCTAGTGAATGATGAATGTAGAGCTCTCACACTTTGCACCCTGTGCAAGCAGTGATTGGGGTCAATGCAAAAGGCTTTAAGAAGGATTTGAAACACCAAACGTCTCCTTTTACTCAGGATGCTGCTTTAGTGTCAGCCTGTCAATCTCTCTTCAGGAAAAAGACACCACCCAGGTAAGCAGACCAGTAGATTTAATTTCACTGGGAAATACCTCAATATTCTTCAGTGATACTGTGCTTGTTTTCTTTGTGCAGACCTGCAAGTGCCTTAGATAAAACAGGTGGCCGGCTTTCTGACAACAAAAATGCTAAAACATATTTTTGTTAAACTTGACAGTGGTTGTTGAACATGTATAAGAGATTTGGTGCAATCTGGCTTCCTTCCTCTGATAACAGGGAATGGATCCGAGTGGTCACTGCTGAAAGTGTCCCAAAGAAGCAGTTTTTCTTTAGATAAACAGTCTTTTTAAGTAACTTTGGTGATAAAAAAAAAAACAACAACTTTTTTTAAGTAACCACTCTTCTGGGCTTCTGATAAAGGCCTTGTCTATTTCTATTGTTATTATTATCATTAAATCCAGAGGAGACCAAGTATTTCTCCTCAACAGAAAAATCCTTGTTAATTTCTGAAGAATTCTGCAGATCTGCAGAATTAATCTCAACAGGCTGATCTTTTCCTCCTTGATTGTATACTATATGTTCTTACTTTGTGTCTACTTTGGTCATGTGCATCAAAATCCTAATGTTTTAAAATCGAATATTTGTGCTTGTGTGTAATATCATTATGTATCTTAAAGGAAAAGCTTATATAAGTATTATGCAATGATTAGCAACTCATCCAAGATTTACCCAGCCTCTTGTCTAATGTCAACTGTAATTGTATTCACTTTCTATGACCCCCTAAAGACCCATTTATTCTAGGTTGTACCATGAACTGCTTATCATATACAGTCTATGGGTTGTACAAACGAACGCCTGTGATCAGCACACAACAGTAATTGTTTTCAAAGTGGTGTTCGCATGGAGGATCTCAACTTGAAAAATGATTCTCCTGAGTAAAGATACTAATATAACCCATAACATAAAGGTGATTCTGTTTCTGATGGATTACACAAATGTTTTGTAAGAGGATAAATGTAATCCAGTTACGTTAGCTTCAGAAACATCACGAGCAGTAATAAAGGGGACTTTATCCTGTGAATGATCTGTGGCCTCTGATGGGACGCAATGACAAATGCTCAAGTTTGGTAATCAGTTATGAAATACAGATTCAGAGGATACAGAGTCCAAGTCTAATAGCTTAAGAAAGTGGGCTTGGTTACAGCCACTAATTTGTAGTATAGTGGTCATTACTAGGAGACAGCAGCCAGCTGTGGTGTACTGCTGCTTATCTGGAGGTAATGAGAGGTAACATGGGTGTAATGTGGTTCCATGCACACATACTTGCCTCCACATCCACAAGGTCTCTTGACTCGCCTTCTCTCTCTCTCTTTCTCCCCGTGTCAAATAAATCCTGTGTGGCTGTTTTGAAAAATCCCTCCACCTTTTTTTTCTGCCAAACATTCTTTCTGCCTCTCTTTCTCCGATTCCTCATTAAACTTGTGAAGAAGAAAGCTTGTTTAGTGTGAGCTCGGGGGCCCCCCTGGCTCAGTTGTGGGAAAGGAGCTGTAATGGTTAATGGGGGGGGAGGTCTCGCACAGGGAGAGAAGACACCCACATTCAACTCACACATAGATCAGAGAGCAGCAATGTATTTTGGGTGATGTTCAGGGTGGCGGATGAGTATGTCTTGAGGAGCAGCGGGACTCCTGATGGGACTTGGGTGAAAAGTAGAGAGAGAGAAATAGCCCAAGGAGACATGGCGCTCGTCTGGCCTGTTTCCTGGCCTCCCGTGTTGGAGCATGAAAAGGAGCAGGTCGTTTACACCCCGGTGAAAAAAGCCACCATAGCCACAGCAGCACCTGGATGTTATTTGGGCTAATGGACTTGGGGCTCACTTAATAGTAATCAACTCAGGGGGGGCTTGTCGCTTGGATTCACGCGCCACCTTTCCACAAAGCTTCCTTTCTTTGTCTTGCAAAAATCTATTCTCCACTCCCCCCCCACTACCTGCTTTCTCTTGCTGTCCTTATCTCTCTCCACCCTCTCCTCCTGTGTTTATTTTATTTTGCGGAGAGCTGTGTTATGACAAAGCCTTCGCTCCCCGGATGCATGTAGTCAGTGCTTGTGTCATGCCCTTATGAGGTATGAGGGCCCTCACAGTCCTGCCAGCCCCACCCGGTCTGCCCTAAGCAGAGAGGCATGAGAGGAGGGGCTGGAGCAGGGTGGAAAGGGATGACTCCTGCTCATACCCTGTCATACTCTGCCAGGTGTTGATGGAAACCCAACCCACACAACACCACAAATAGAGGATAGCTATTCACCTGAAAACTTTTTTTCCCCCTTTTTTTCTGAGGAGATTTTCTGCATCGGTCCATTTTCCTGTCTCCCTCCTATTACCTCATTCATATGACTTTCTGGATTGTTTACCATCCATCACAAAGCCCCAGGGGCCTAAAACCTTTAGTTGAAGTAATGTAGCCTCAATAGCACCACAGAATACTCTATCATACAGAAAAGTCATTTATCCTATACAGACTCTTCCCATTCAAATCACCAGAGGGTTTTTTTTTTCTGCTGGGGAGTGTTTTCTATTACTGAGTTCTCCTCTCCCAGTCGTTCTCATTCCTCTTAACAAACATTTGTCTTTGTTAGCCTTGATATTCACTTCAATGATCACATAATAATCCCAGCCAAAAACACAAAGAGAAGACACAAGGGGCAAAAGGTCATTGCACACGGCATCTTCTCAATCAATTGAAGACAAAAAGTTGAGGAGGAATAACACATTGAATGCCTTTTTAAGGATATTTTTTATGCTACCAGATAGTTTTGATCTATCTTAAATAAAAATATACCACTAACATAACATTTTAAATGGAACTTGACATGAAAAATAAACCCAGTATGATAAAACTTGTCAAATATGTTTTCCACTGGTCTCATCTTTTCTCCCTTTTCTAACAGCTTGCATGTGAAAACAGATTTAAGCAAAATGTTACATTTCACCATTTTTCCATTCTTTAATTTTCACCACAAAGCCTGACATGTTTTAAGAGGTGCAACCTAATATTGCCCGAACTCCAGGACCTACCACAAAGATCTCTGGGTAAATGGGAGGGAAGGAAGTGCACAGACAGGAGGACGGGCGTGTATGGAAAAGTGCACAGTAACTTGGCTGCAGCACATGCTTAAGTAACAACACATGGCAGTGGAGGAATTCCACATTTGTGGACACTCTACATGACTGTGGAGGGGAAAAGCTATACGGGCTGCTTGTACTGATTGGACAACCAGTTCCGAATGGGTCGCTGATAAGGCTCTGCCATACCTAATTCCTTTCCATGTTCTCATCCTGGGTAGGCATCACAATGGGCATGATTCATGGGGGTAATTCCGCCAGCTACTGACTTGGCTCCTGTCTGGATTTGGGAAGAATGTGACCTCACAATTTGCCTCTTTCAGGCCCATCCCTGTCTGACTTTGACCAGCCTCTTCTTGAAGCCCTCTTCTGTTAAAGATTGCAGAGTGAGGACAAGGGAATGCAGCAAAAAGGCAAAGAAGAGGGGAAAATCATGCTAACATACTCCTCCTTCTCCATCATTTCTCCTCCTCCATCACTCTCTCCCTTCCAGCCTAATAACTAAATGATGTGGCGTTAGGAGGGGAATTTAAAGCAATGAACTTGAAAGTCAACCACCGTGACAACCACGGAGACAGACCCTGATTGCACAGGGGAAGCTGTAGGTGTGATGCTTGTCTTTTGTTTCCATATATCAGTCACAGCAACTACCACAAGTCTGGCCTAAGTGATGATCAGAGCCAAAATATGTGATGCAACAGTGTTTTGTAACACGAGACCTCTGAAGCGCTCTCTATCTAGCGCTTAAACAAACTGCAATCATCGTGGGTAATTATTTAGCTGCATTAGGCCATTTGAAGCTCGGTTAATTCCTGGTTACATTCCATCTGTCACACACACAAAGGCCCTTGTCTTTATCTGCAGTCAGCGCTGAAATGTAAATTATACCACGGAGTGGCTTAGTAATCTCACAATGGATGGAACATAAAAGTGTATATCACAATCACTGCCAACAGCAAGTAAAAAAAATATGTGGTTCACAAATGCCTTAAAAAATGGTAAGGATTTAATGATATTCTTAAATGGCCCAGAGCACGGCGCTGTCATAAAAAAATTAATGAAGTCCCATTTCAAATAAGTTTTCTGTGTAAATATGAGTCAGTCAGCAGTAATCTCAGAATTGTGCACTTTTTTTTTTCCTACATTACCTAAAATCCGTTGCTTGTAGCCTCCTTCTGTTACTTGCCTTTACTATTATTATTGCCTATTAACTACACACACTATGCAGGAATAGCAACATCACCCACAGGTTTTACATTTTGGTCATTGGGAATCATTTAAATGCACTTTATATCTATTGCACATTTGTGTAATGCCTGCCTAGAGTCTGGCTTGGCATGCCTCAGACAAATAAAGAACAGTTGTCTCTTCAGCTATTTTTATCAAATCAGCTGACTAATGAGAGCAAACTGCAGCTGTAAGAAGGGGAGGCCTTAAACAGGGGGCTGACAAAATGAGAAAGGGGTTTCAGACTGATGGTGACAAGAGGAGCTGCAATAATATGTTTGTTGAACGCAAATAAATTTAAATATTTTGCAATGTACCCAGAAAATGTAATAATAGCCCTAAAACTGAACATAATATGGGCTTTTAGAGTCAAAACAGAGTTTTCAGAGCCAAAATATTTGTTAAAAGGGGGAAATTTAATGCTATACTGTGGCATGTGTGTAATTTGTAGGCACATATATCATGAGGATAGTCATCAATGTCTTTTTCTGGATGTAGATCTTACAAATATGTTATTTTACCTCTTTAACAAAGTTCAGAGAAAAGAAAATGACACCTCTGTGGTCCAATAAATCTCTTTGTTTTTTTCTTTTTTATTCCAGCAATTCACTGCTACCCCATTTAACTTTGCTATGGGGGAAACTAACTTTGCAGACCAGCACTATCATCTGAACAATATTGATCATAAAATGTTCTCTATGCCACAAGCAACAGCTTGCACATTCAGCTGGGCATTTTCTGAGCAGAGGTGGATTTTCCCATGTCTTCCTTCTTCATATGCTGCAAAAGTTTGCCTCACAGCAGAACAAAATAATGTGTGATGTCACTTCTGGCTCGCCCCTGGTGTCTGCAAACTTTTCATGTGCTGCCCCAATGAACGAGAGGCAGACATTAGTCAGAATAAGAAAGGAGCCTCACTGCTCTTCCTAGTTAAAGTGGCCATTTGTTAGAGTGAATCATTGCCCAAAATGCGCCTTTTTCCGTTAGGATCAACACAGCAAAGATCAAATCATTCAGACTCTGCAAAACATTTTCAGTATGTAGACATGGGGCTCACAAATATTCTTTGTCACTCTTGCTGGTGGTGCCACACTGCTTAGCCAGCAGCATGGTGGCATTGCTTTAACCTTTATATTATGTTAAGGGTCAATTTGACCCTTAACATTTTGACCATCAGGCCATCATTCCTCATACTCTCTAACAGTGGACAGCCCTGACAATGTCTAGAGTTGCAATTAAAAGCCCTACAACTCCTGAGTCAGGCCTATGATGAATTAATTGCTCAGTGACATCTGCGGAGGATGTTTGGAGATTATCGTCCGCCCTTGCTGAGTGTCACCATGGATTAGCAGTGAATGATTGAATTCCTGAAACCTGACTCATCTGCTGCTCCAGCTAGGCTTTCAAACAAAATTCACAAAGAGACATTTACTGGAAATGTAAATGACATACATACCCTTTTAGAGCAACTGATATTTTTGAAGTCTGAAAGAAAAAGAAAAACAAACCCAGAGACAATTTTTGGCAAGCAATGTGCCAGCAGTTAAAAAAGAATAGACTGCTGGAAGACCAATGAAATAATTTGGGGTAATTTATAAAATGCATGCAATCTCTGCTTTTTGTCAAGGAAAATGCAAGGAAAATGCTCATCCAATATTCTTCCATTTCGTTGCTGAATCTGCAATGTTGTGTGTTTAAAACAACTAGTCCCCATATTATGCCGTGAAGCGAAACTCTGCTGCAACGTCACGTCGCATCACTGATAGTTGTATAGTCCGTTTTCTCAGCCTCGGGGCAGTGCTGGTTAGCAGTGGCTCCAGAAATACACATGATAGATGTCATTGTGTCATTGAACAAGTCCAGGAATATGCTAGTAGTAACACTGGGTACATCATGATAACAACAGACTAAGACTGATGTTAAAGGGTAATAAGAATAAGAAACCTAAAGCAATGCAAGGGTAACAAATTTAACAAGAGAAACTATTTTGTAGTATTATGCTATTATTGTGGTAATTAGCAGGTAGCTGCATGGAAATGTCTACAAATGTATACATAGAAAAAGGAGTAATTATGGTGACAAAATGTCATCATTACCTAATTATAATTGGACAGTTTCTATGTAAAAACCACAACTATCCGTCGGATAGTTGAATCTCAGATTGAGGAGGAGCAGTGTGGTTTTTGTCCTGGTCGTGGAACAGTGGACCAGCTCTATACCCTCTCTGGGGTCCTGGACGGGGCATCAGAGTTTGCCCAACCAGTCTACATGTGCTTTGTGGACCTGGGAAGGCATTGGAGCATGTACTCTGGGGGCTCCTGTGGGGGGTACTCCGGGAGTATGGGGTACCAGACCCCCTTGTACGAGCTGTCCGGTCCCTGTACGACAGGTGTCAGAGCTTGGTCCGCATTGCCGGTAGTAAGTCAGATTCGTTTCCAGTGAGGGTTGGACTCTGCCAAGGCTGCCCTTTATCACCGATTCTGTTCGTAACTTATATGGACAGAATTTCTAGGCGCAGCCGAGGTGTTGAGGGGATCCGGCTTGGTGGCCTCAGGATTGGGTCTCTGCTTTTTGCAGATGATGTCGTCCTGTTGGCCTAATCTGGTTGTGATCTCCAGCTCTGACTTGAGCGATTCGCGGCCGAGTGTGAAGCGGCTGGGATGAGACTCAGCACCTTCAAATCTGAGACCATGGTCCTCAGCCGGAATAGGGTGGATTGCCCTCTCCGGGTCGGGAGTGAGGTCCTGCCTCAAGTGGAGGAGTTTAAATATCTCGGGGTCTTGTTCACGAGTGAGGGAAGGACGGAGAGCGAGATCAACAGACGGATCGGTGCGGCGTCTGCAGTAATGCGGACTCTGCACCAGCCTGTCGTGGTGAAGAAGGAGCTGAGCCAGAAGGCGAAGCTCTCGATTTACCAGTCGATCTACGTTCCTACCCTCACCTATGGTCATGAGCTGTGGGTCGTGACCAAATAAACAAGATCTCGTATACAGACGGCTAAAATGAATTCCTTCCACAAGGTGGCCGGGCTCTCCCTTGGAGATAGGGTGAGGAGCTCAGTCATCCGGGAGGAGCTCAGAGTAGAGCTGCTGCTCCTCCGCATCGAGAGGAGTTGAGGTGGCTCGGGCATCTGGTCAGGATGCCTCCTGGACCCCTTCCTGGTGTTCCGGGCACGTCCCTGCGGGAGGAGACCCCGGGGAAGACCCAGGACATGCTGGAGGGATTATATCTCTCAGCTGGATGGATGGATGTTATTATTGGCGTAAATACCTGGTAGCTCCCTGGAAATGTCTACGAATGTAAACATTTTTAGAAAAAGGAGTAATTATGGTGACATAATGTCATTATTAGCTAATTATAATTGGACAGTTTCTATGTACAAACAACAGCTCAGGGCTATTGAATGTTTCCATTTTATTTCACAGTAACATGACATTACAAGAGACATATAGAATAACATGGAAACAACATCAGTAGTTTCTATGTAATAACCACAAATTAGGACTGCAAAGTTGCTCTTGACCTGTTTCTGTGTTATTCCATGGTAATGTACATTGCAGTATCGCCATATAAAACATGGAAACAACATCATTAGTGTCTATCTAATATCCAGAATATCCAGTTTGTACTCCTGTACCTAAATAAATTCTGGTGACTGACTTGATAATGTATATATGTTGTCTCAGTTTGGGTTATGATACCTCCATTCTGAAAAAAAATTTCTGAATTAAGCAGCAGTCCTTCATCATTCAGTGAGCAAGCAAATCTAAACATTTTACATTGCTACAAACCCAAGTATCGTCTCGGCTGAGCTCCAACAAGCTGCCCTCTTAAAAACTGCAAAAGAAACAAGGATTAAACAAGGATTACATAACTGGCAGATATTTAAACAAAACCTTTGCAGTTATGAAGATTGGATTAAAAGTAGGCAACCTTTATTCAGGTGTAGCACCAGTCCCACCTAACTCTAAATGATATAGAGTTAAGAAAATCATTGTCGGAAGAGCCTTGGATGCTCAGTTTGTGTTTTTGTCTTACTTCTTTTCCATCATAATGTATGTATTTAAATCAAAGTTTGTGTGTCCACTTGGTGCCATGCTATTATGAAATAAAATTGAAACACTCAATGGATAATTTTTCAGCCCTGATTTCCGATTATTACATAGAAACTACTGATGCTGTTTCCATGCTATTGTTCATTTATTCATTCATTATCCTAACTGCTTAATCCAATTAAGGGTTGCGTGGAAGCTGGAGCCTATCCCAGCAGTCTTCGGGCGAAAGGCAGGGTACAACCTGGACAGCTTGCCAGTCCATCGCAGGGCCACACAGAGACAAACAACCACTCACGCTCACACTCATTCCCAGGGTCAATTAACCTAACATGCATGTCTTTAGATGGTGTGAGGAAGCCGGAGAACCCAGAGAGAACCCATGCATACACGGGAAGAACATGCAAACTCCACACAGAAAGGCCACTGCCCAAACCTTGCCCCAGCCAAGGGTCAAACCAGCAACCTTCCTGCTGTGAGGCCACAGTGCTAACCACCATGCCACCATGCAGCCCCGATGCTATTGTTCTATATGGTAATCGGGAAAGTGAATGTCATGTGACTATGAAAAGAAATGGAAACATTCTATGGATAATGTTACAGCCCTGATTGTGTTTATTGCATAGAAACTGTCTGATTATTGTTAGGTAATAATGATAATTATGTCACCATAATTACTCCATTATTTAAGTTTTTATAGATATATTTACATAAAAGCTTATGCTTCTACCCACTGTGTTTGAACTTCTGTTTTTGTTTTTTGATCTTTATTTTTTTTATTTTACTTGTTTTGCATTTAAATGTTCAAATAAAATGTTTTCAGTCAATAATATTCGTAGACATTACCAGGCAGCTACCAGACGACTACTACAATATCAATTTAGAACAACCAAATAGTTTCATTTTCCAATACCCAATTCCATTCCCAATACTCTATAATTACCAAGCAATATGCAACCCAAATTTTGTTCCAACTATTGTTGCACCACATAGCCTTTCTTTATTTAGCAAAAATACAAAGAAGTCAATACACAAAATACAGTGGTGGCAATGCAGTCAGGTCACTATAAATGAAAAATTATCACAAGCATATGAATCTTCACACTGCTGTCAGCTTTTTTTTTTAAAAATATGCCTTCATAAATACATCAGTTTAACCTTTAAAATCAGATCAGACACAATTACTATATCCCACATTCTCTTAAAGTATTCTCGTCCAGCAGAAAAAGCTGTCAAAATGTGTGCAGACTCCTTTTTTCCCCCTTATGAGAAAGTACACTCATCATGTGGGTTAACACTCAGCTAAAGCCATTCAGTGTTTCTATTCTGGTGTAACGTCTAGACATAAATTTTTTTACTATGAACCCAAAAGCCACAGCTGGGTTCAGCAAAGCTGGACTAGTGTTGGACCCTCTAAAAGAACATTGTATGACATGTTGGGCCACCACAGCAAGTGTCTGCAACTGATTTCCTGCCAAGCACCTTGCAGAGTGTAGCTGAAGAGATAAAACATGGCTGATGAAGTCATGTGTTTACTTCCTATAATGTCTTTTCACTGGGGAAAAAAGATTGTCTGCAGTCATAAAATGTTTATATTAGTATCTTTTATGAGATGTTCCTTGTATACATAATTGTTTGCAGCATCATAAAAAACAAGACCAACAAAGTGCAAATTACAGGGTTTGTGGGGGTGCTGACCACCTATTTTCCACACTCCAAGTCACAACATCTGTAAACAAAGTAAATGTGTTACACCAACAACACACCCAAAAGTGGGACCACAAATGATGTCATTCCAGAGTAATGAAAATTTGGAGCTAAGGATCACTCCGTGCTCTCAATTAAAACAGAGTTGCTTATTATTATTTTCTATTAAAACTTTCATTTCTGTGAAATTTATTTGCGGTACAGTAAATTGAATATGCAGAAATGTGGCATCAGTTATTAGAGAACAGCAGATTTCATTGCATATAAAATCCTTAGATGTTTCATACTTTTATTTTTATTGATCTCATCAATGGCAACGCTGTGCAGCAAAAACTATTAAATGTATCCTGCTTTATGATACATGATCAAAACTAATTTCTGATTATGAAATAATTTGGGTGCTTTTTTTTTTCCAGTTTCCAGCTTGTGTGATTCACAATGTGATGACGCAACGTTTCTCTTTGGAGTTTCTTCACAATTCTGTGTCGGCTGAGTGAATCCCCAATGTCAGCATTTTTGCATGTCTCATCTACTTCTCTATATACTTTCAAAATGTGACTCCATGCATGCCTGTTATGTGTCTTTACTGGAAGTAAGAACAGCCAAATGTGATATAATGCCAGATAATTATAATATTAAGAAAATGTTATTAAACTGAATGGGAAAAATGCAAATTGCACAAAGTGAGAAAAGGGTGTGACTTGGAGAAATTAGCTGAGTAGATATTTCCACATTAGAAATTGCAATTAAGATTTAAGGTTTAAAAAGGGACATTTAAGATATTACATCACCGCATGAAAACAGTGTCAGTTTAATTTTTTTGATAAACTTCAAACGCATGTATTGTGAATGGTGCTATTTTACAGGACATAATTATTCACTAGCAATACTCTGAAGTGAAGGATAGTATAACTTAGACTGACAGTAGTTTTTACCATGTAATCATACTGAGTTTTGTAAATGAGACAAAAACTGGGCTGAAAGGTACATTTTTATTCATTAATAGTAGAATGAAACAGAATGACAATTCTTGCAGTATAAACATTTATGGATATCTACCTACCTTCCTACCTACATACCTACCTACCTACCTACCTACCTACCTAACTAACTAACTAACTAACTAACTAACTAACTAACTAACTAACTAACTTGACAAAAAAGTTTAAAAGTTGCCAGAGGAAGAGGTTTGGTTAATTGAAGATCTCTGTGATTGGATCAGGATGATGAGTGTGTATGTGTACTTGTCAGTAATGAGGTTTAAGTAAAAGGATCATAAATACCAACATAAATAGTTATTTTTAAAATAGTAAACTGACACCTAACTGTATTTTTTAGACCTTTCATGGCTATTTCTCCTTGTTGATTGAGAATAATTTTCTTTCTGCACTTTTTTGCTGCATTATGGCTAGACTTTGAACTCATAACATTGTTTTACCTGAACAAACAAGCAAAAAAAGAGAAAAAGACCCAATCAAGTAAGCACAAGATATTCCAGTGCTTTGTTGTTACAATTAAACTTTTTCACTGAATTAAATGCGATTGTAATGAAATTTTAAGTCCATGTCAACTTGTGTAATCACAATCTGTTATGTGGACCAAAGTGGGAGATTAATACATTTTCGGTTTTTAGCAGCTGATGTGGTGAAATATTACCTGCTAAAACCCCTAAAGGCCTCCTATAAGTTGTTCTTTCAAACTTTGTTGTTTCAGTCATTAGTTGGGAGGAAATTGTCATTCTAAACTCAGGACAAAAATATCAAACCAGTGCTGAACTCTGATTTCTTTTTTTCTAGCGCAAGAAATTCTATTTAGTGTTAATCTTGAGGAAACATATTGGTGTGAGCAATCTGGTTTACCACATCAATAATGACTGAAAGACATGTCTAGATAAAAAAAAAATCTAAATTGAGCAAACTCTGATACTACGACTGGGAACAAAACACACAAGGAGTAAGCAGGAAGAATGGGCCGCCATTAGGGTTCACTGTAGCCACTGATGATTGATATGATAGCAAGCCCATTCAAACTGCAAATTTTACACATGATTGAGGCTCTATTGGATGTAATGAAATGACCTTCCTGAATATTGCACTTGAGTGACTGTGTGACTACCAGCACAATAGCTGCTATTATAGTTTTGGGCCTTCAAGCCATTTTTCATTGTACCAGCTCGGCTGTGTTATTACTGCAGGACTCAGAGTGAACCTGCAGCTTTGGTTTCTTGCTGTTACGGATGTGACCGTTCGCTCTACTGGGAGCAATTCATGGAGTGTTAATTGACCACTGCAATCACTCAGCAGATTTATGGAAAGTCTAAAGGGTCACAGGAGACTTCCAGAGAGGGCTGTCCAGGGGGGTAAGGCCATCCTCCAAGCTGCAGCTGGGGAATTTCTGGCCTTTGTACGCTGACACTGTGGGTTTATAAACTTCCAGCCTGAGTAAATGCATATGAGATAGAAAAATTATTAATTAATAAACCAGATAAAAGACAATTAAATCATTCTATGGGTATATTTTCAGGATGTTTTGTCTTATAAAAACAATTTAATAATTTTTTTACCAATTTGTAAGAAAATTCCTAAAAACTGTAGTTGCAGAATATGTTCTAAGCCATGACCCAGTTAGCATGTATTGTCATCTTCCCATACAGATGTGTATCACTCTGTGGGGGAGGAGTTGGAGTGCAGGCAGACAGGGAGTGGCCACTGGGGCCCATCTGCCCAAATATAATCAGCTTTAGACAACAAAGCTACACAGATGAATTATACAAGGCGCATGTGTAAAAACAGAGGCTCAGTTGTTTGCTGCGGCAAAGCTAACACGTCATATAAATCTGTTGCATTGTGCATTTTCAAATGTAAACAGTGGATGGTTTTATTGTTTCTTTGAGATGAGGCAATAAATTTGTTTTGTTATTTATCCTTCAGCAGTGTGTCAGTATGTCAGAGTATTCGTTTGAAAGGATGTGCATGTGCCCCTGCATCTGGACACTCTTAATACTGTTTAATCCCTGTCTGTCAACCAGCCAGGCATGTCCTTATGCAAACATGATGTCTACAGTGTGTCACTTGTCTTTAAACAAAGAATGTGAGCATCAAGGCTATCTTCAGGTTACCGACACACTCCCGGAATAATATTTTCCCTACTTATTGAACTAAGGTAAGAATAAACCTTATTTTTCTCATAAACATTTAGCATAATGCTTGAATTTATTACCAGCAGGACATGTGCTGAGCACTAAAGCAATAGCAGGCAAAACATCACAGCCAGTTTTGATTGAAGGCAATGCAATGTCTATAATTGGCGAGAAACTCTTTCATAATTCTGAATTAAATACATTATTTTTAGAGAACAAAATGCTCTGAAAATTGCTCCTACAATTACCATGAAGCAGTTGACAATAATTGCCAAGAGCCAAAAACTTAAAAATGATTATGTGATAAGCTTTAGAAGAACTTCAGTTTTCTTTTTAGTAAGAGTTGTCCAGGCATTATGATTTATAAGGTCTTTAAGTCTGTGTTTTGCTGCATGGAGCCTGCATGGTGTATGTAGTCTAAATGCTATGCTTGCTTACACAGAAAAGCAGCGCTAATGAGTCTGCGTTACACTGCTAAATCAAGTCGAGCTGTAAAGCAGCTCCCAGCAAACATTTATGATCCATTAACCACCAGGCATGGTTTTGCTAGGGTATCTGAGCCAGCTGGCAGAAGCTAACAGGCCCGTATCATAACTAGCCTCTGCAAGTGATATCTTTACTGAGGTTTCTCTCTCTGTTCTCTTGAGCTGATTGCATACACACTGTTTTCCCATTAGCAGAGGCTCCTCTTCGTCCTGTCTTGTGGAACCATTTGAAGGAATGAAGGTAAACACAGTGTGTACAATATGTTAGACTTGATGTCTGCTGACAGCTCGGGAAAAGAGACAAGTCTGTGGAGTGGTTTGAGTTTGGGTGGAGACGGCAGCATTTACAGTAGAACTGCAGACAAATATGCATGGACCCCACCCTAGGCCAGTGATCAACTCCTCTGTCATCAATGTCTTTATCATGCAGACAGAGATGGATTTCCAAGGATCATATTCCTTGGGATTTATGTTGCAAAAGAAAAGTTACCATTTTCCAAACATTTTGAAGCTTGAAATGTTTCTTTCGCACTATTTGACAGTTTTATTGTTTTATTTATGCAAGCTGGCAGCACGCTCCAACTTTTTCTCACAAATACGGTCAATTTTCCAAGTTGCCTTCTGACAGTTGACGAAACACCAGTTATGTCTGAAAACACCTAATCAAACATGATTCTTTTGTTACCAGTGACTGTTATTGTTAAATACCTAAATCCTATTTGCAAAGCTTTTCTCCTTACATGTGACATCTGAGAAATATGTGGGATTAATATTTACAGTGCTTTCTTTGACTGAAATGATAATCATTTGGATTACATACAGTCCTATTATATGTTTTATCTTGTTCTTAAATTCAGCTTTTTCCTCTGAAGTCCCTGTGGTGTACCTACATGGTTTCCAAACTATATTTATGTCATGACTCCACAGTCAAAAAGATGGCGGGGGTTTTGGGCAGACTTCGATCAGAGATTCATGAATACATACAAGTCAGTAAGAGAGCAGGTTCACGTGTGTTCCTAAAGTAGCCACTGTTGACTAAAGGCAGGTGAGATAAGTAGGCAGGAATTTCCTCCTCCTTCTCTTCTACAAAAAAAAGGCACTTTCACTGAGTCAGATAGCAAATGAGATATTAGGAGAAGCAAGTGCAGGGGGTTGTGGTGGGCATGAGCAATAGAGGAAAAGAGACAACAATGGTTCAAAGCGTCTTTGTATTTTGGTGTGTATTTGATCCATTGTCCTTGCTGGTCTTTAGAGACCACCACCACGGCATCATCTTACTCAGGTTGACAGGGTTTTGTATAGCTAAGATGCCCTGGGAGATTAGGTTCAGGTGAAGCCCAGAGTTAAAAGAGAATGGGAGGAACAGGGATCTCCTCATTGTTTTTGGCTGTATTTGTGAGAACAGAGGACAGCTAGATAAGAAAGCACTTGTTTAAATGATTTATATGAACTGAATCTTCATTAGAAGTAGTATTGGCCGGCATTGTTTTTGTTAGATGATAAAAAGATGTACAAAGGGGGGGGGGGGGGGGGGGACTCCAGATGAGCACGGTTCTGTTTCTTTATCTGGTTGGGATTGTAAATCCCTTGCAGAGGATTATCACAATGGTGTGTTTTATTCCTCACCAGATTTCCCTCCTGTGTAATTGCAGTTTGCGTCTATCTCTCGCTCAGTGGCAAAATAAATGGGTGGAACATCATAAGAAATATGTGAATACAAGCCAGAGAGGGAAACATCTCAGAGGCTCACCACAATGAATGAGAATTTGGAAGTTGCTAATTAAACAACGTCATGATTTAGTGTGAGTAACAAAACATTTACTGTTTCAATCCCAAAGGCTTGGCTTCCTGGAAAATGTATCATTTGGTCTCAGCTCTGTTAACGTATTAGCTTCACTTTGGGTTTCCTGAGTTTGGCAAATAGTCAAGACTTGCGATATATGGATGTGTCTTACACATATTAATAACATTTATCAAGCTTGATGTGGATACAGATAAAGAAGCAAAAAATACAAAAGAATTATTACATATTAAAAGCTGATCTAAACTTGTTTTATGCTAGCAAAGCTTTGTCTGGTCTCACGTTTTCAAAATGAAAAGACTTCCAAGAAAGTACCCCTACATCAGCATGTGCAGTCCTCTGGGATTAGGACATGGGCTTTTGGCCTGCCCCCGTATGGATGGGACAGAGATGTTATCTGGCCTTAGGGAGGATGTTTGCGGAGTGGGAGTGGAAGAGTTGTGCAGCTGCAGTGTGCTAATGCAGCTAACAGTCAGGAAGGCAGAGTGTTGACTCGGCAGATTTAAGCCAGCTACTGATGGCTATAGGGCTAAATACTGACCCCACAGACTAATAAAGAAAATCACCTCGGGCACGAGCCGCAGGGGTCAGAGGTAACAGCATGGCTGGGAAAACTACAGCCCATGGCTTACGATCACTACACTGCCTAATTGAAATGACAGTTGAAGACCAGAGGGGGTAACAGTGTTTATTTACGTCTTTGTTACGCGGTGAGCAAGTACAAAGATATGCCAGGCCCTGCCAGAGATGACATCGCTCCTGTATGCTGTCTGTCTCTGGGATCTCTGCACCAGTACAATAAGGACTTCCTGTCTGCCATTGGATTCCCTGGCATTCCACCCAGGCCCAGGATGAGGCGATGAGGCTGCTGGGGACATGGTTTAGTGAGAGTGTGAGAGCCCTAATCAGGCATACAATATGAACCAATTCCTTTTTTTTTTTTGACCTCCAAGCTGACCCTCAGTCTGAGCTGCTGTGTACCTGAGAAGTGCGACAGACTGCAATTTGCTGAAGTTGTACAGCGGCTTCCTGTGCCTAAGCAGCCTTAGGGAGATGCTGAGCCTGATTGCTGAAACCTTGTTTCACTGTGCTGATGTAGCATTTTTACAAAGGCTCTGCCCTTAGTCTTGTTGTAAAGTGAGTAAATGAGTCATAGAGGAAAAAAGGGTGTGGGAATCTCTGAGGGAATGTTTCTAGTAGCTCCTAATGACACCAAAGCATGTTGTTGATACAGCAGCAAAGGATTAGCTCCCAAATCAAAGACACAGGAAGAAAAAAAAATGGCTGCTAATAATGAAAAATTATGCATCTGATATATTATTACTTCAACTTAAAATAAAAATAGCAAAACGCTTTCATTCAATTTGTAGTAGACAGATCTGCTGGTGTAAACACTGATGTTGCTATTTGAAGAAATGGGGGAAGACCCTAAGGTCTCCTGTTTCACTGAGGTCAAGGTGAGAGAGCAACCCTCAGCAACCTGAGTACTAAAGCAGCCTGCTGCTGTCTAGTGAGACCAGACATTCAGCATTAATAGCCTCCTGAGAGAACTGGCAACACAGGAGGAAAAGAACACAAATACAACCCTCTAACACCAAAGCAGCATAAAGGAGAAAGGGGATGTATATGGCAGCTCAATACAGCATCCGCTTTAAAAGATTTCACCAAGGTCTTAGGTCCACAGACAATTTATTACTTATATCAGAAGACACAAAGCAACTCATGTCTCCAAAGTGCACCACTGGCCTGAATGTGAAACTATGGCTCTTCAAAAGATTTATAAAAGGTTTTATTTTATTTTTTTTTATCTTTGAAAACTATATAAAACCTTTGCAGGAACTTAATTTCCAGCATAGGATGACACAATGCCATTTCTAATACTGAAAGTTTTCTGCAAGTGTCAAGGAGTAATAGTACTTTGTGTGATGCAAATTCTGGTCAGAGCAAGCAGATGAATAAGCTTGTGGTCATTTCAAAAGTCCATTCAGAACAGGAAATGAACAACCATTGTGCTTCTCTTTTCTAATTTAGCTGCTGAGAGGGTTCAGGTTTCCGCTGTCATTTCAGTCTGTGAAATTAAAGGATCATTACTCTGGTTTCTCAAATGCTGGCAAAGTGCATGGACACTGATGCTTGTCACAGGTGACTAATAAAAACTCCACATCGTACATTTGATCCGCTTGTGTTTTTAGGTTTTTGCTGAAGTCATTTGGAGGTGCTGATTGTGTGTGATATTATGCTGCCCGCCAAAGGTGGTCATTGTGGGATCCTGGACCTGGTCTCGCTTCTTGATCAGAAATGTTTAGTCAGCAATACAAAGTGGCGGGACAATATATTCGTGTGTGTGTGTGTGTGTGTCAGCGGCCTTTCCTTTCCTTTCCTTTCTATGACACATAAGACTAATATTTTGTCAAGTACTATCTTTGTTTTCCAATATTAAATTGGCTTCCCTTTCCTCAGAGATATATGCAGATAAACAGGAACAAAAATACACACACACACACACATCCACACACACCCATACACACATAGACACACGCGCACACTACAACATTGTTTGGGTTGGATGCAAATTGCGAAAGCACTCTTGGTAGTGAAGTAAAAAACAAATCAAATTCATATCTTGGTGCTTAAATGGAGTCAGGAGTGATATGGCAGAAAGGAAAAGCATTACAATCAGTTGTAACAGCACACACTGTGCTGACAAGGTACAACATATCACACCAATCAGACAAGTTGGTACAGTTCGGTGGATAAACAGACACAAATGTCTCTTTTGACATGCAGCATTTATTTTTAGAAATGTTCTGAACAAAGACGTGGCATAAACAGACATTCCTGTATTTCAGTCGTTAGTTTAAATGTGGTTTTTTTTTCCCTCCTGCTTACAATGTGCCCCCCCCACCACCACACACACACATACTCTGACATGTTTAAGAAGTTTTATCATAAAATTTACTTGCGATCACACATGCAAATGGATTTAATTAAGACTTGAAGCTGATTCGAACAAGTAAAGACAAACAGCAAAACCAAATCGTTCAGCTGTCAGTGTGCTCAACGATCAACACTACACACATATGGCAGTGCAGATATTATCAAATCTTGCCAATAATAAGTGATAATCTGCAAGAAGCATTAGGTTGAAAAGCAAGCACTGTTTACACTTCAGCTGCTGCATATTATTGTTAGTCTCATGTTGAAGAAGTGCCAAACAGAGCTGCAGTTCTCCACTGTGGAGTCATAAGACGCTTGATTTATTCATGGCAGTTTGCAAAGCATAAACACACTTTTTACTCATTTAGCCATGGTATGAATCCAATTAGATGTTTAGTATATTTCCTCAAAAGGGTCAGCGGCTTTTCAAAACTCTAATCATGTACCCATGTATGGAGTTAGTTTTATTTGGGCAACAAACCTGCGGTCTGCTTTAATAGCTGTAGCCTACAGAGGCATTCAGACTCATCCTTTTTACTATCTACTATTATTTTATAAAACTGTACATTTCTCAGCTCAACAAAAACTAACCACATCTTTTGTAACTTGCCTGATCAGATAGAATTTACTTGCCAAACCTTTTTAAACCTGGCCAAGAGATGGCCAAACTGTGTTGAACTGTGCCAAAATGTCCATTTTGCACAACTCACTGTAACTACCAGCACTAAGACTTCTTGTTTGGCTATTTGCCTGAGTTTGTTTGATGGCAGTGATTTCCCATTCTGACCAGTGAGCTGGTAGAGGTTTAGAGCTTTGAATAATACCAAATGCTATGAGACTTTCATTTCTCCTTCAGCAGAAATGCACGTTATATTTAGTAAATCATACTAAACTGCAAAAAATCATCTACGTGTTTTACAATGACTCCAAAAGTATTCACATAGACCTTGTGGTTGCAGATAAATATTTACATACATTTTTATTTATGATATCAATAGTTCCTAAAAAAAAATGAATGAACAAGCATAAAAATAAAGTAAAAAAAAACAAACTATAAAACATATCATTAAAGCAGATCATTTCTGTACACAAAACTGAAACTTGAGCTGCCAGAAATTAGGATGACAAAGCAGTTGTTTTGAGGAAAGTTTTGCTGTCTAAGGAAGTTATGTAAAAAAGAAATCTGACGCTTTGGACCTCTGTGTTGTGTCTAATTCCATTGACCAGTAAGCAAGCTTCACCTCCTGGTGTGAGTGCTTCAAAGAAAAACCTCATGAGGCCATGGTAAAGAAAAGATGTTCCCCAACAGGCCCGTGACTATTGTTGTCTTTTGCTCAATATTTTCTCCTTCATATAAGCTAATTAAATCTAAAATCACTTTTCTCTAATGTGTAAAAGCGAAGGTTGTGTTTGTCAATGAGGTCTCCGTAACACCAGCTGGGTATTCTTTATGGAGCTTTTTCATCCGATTGTCTGTTGCAACATCTGTCCCTAACCCTCCAGATAAATGTGGACCATCTAATCACCTGCCACACTTCATTAAACCCACCATCACTGAGTACCATCAAAGGGCACCATGCCCAAAGGAGGTCATGCAGATAAGACTTTAGTGGTGTGCGTTGCAAGGTCCTTTCCTTTGCACAATAGAAGATGCTAAAAATCTTTAGGCTGGCGTGGTGAAAATAGGTCAGAGTGGGCAGCGGTAGGAAATGTGTCCACGGCCTGGCCTGTGGTCCAGCATGCTTCTCGCCATATTTAACACTCTTTGTGCCATCCTCTCGGCACTAATCTGCCTTTTCACTGAGTGTTAGAATTAATTTGCTGTGATGTCTATGAGGGTGCAGGCATCGTTAAGAAACCTCAAAGGGGCTACAACTGGACAAGTTGTCATTGGTGGGCCTTTGTCCTTTGTCTGCCTCTCTCTAAATACCCATGACAGCAGCTTTGAAATGCCTTCCTGATGAGGCTCAGATGCTCTGTCGGTGGACATCACAATAACCACACTTTGAAAAACGTCCCATAACAGAGGCAAAACAATGCAACAGATTAGATTCCCAAACTGCCAGCCCGAATCCAAACCTACTTTGTTCATTCGTGCATCATGATTATCCTGGTTGGCTCTTAAATGGCAGATAAAGCTTAATTTTATTTTGGTTTATTTCCTCAAAGATATCTCAACAGCACAATTCCCAAAGGAGGACATCAGTAAAAAGAGATAACCATATCACTTCAGAGAGCTTGGCAACTGCACAAAATGGTGTTCCCATGGGAAAATCACAGACACAACTGTTTCTGTTGAGCTCTCCAGTTGTGCTCATAATGCCATTAATTGTGTGAAGGGAGAGTTGGAGAAAGGGCTAGCCACAGAGAGCTCCGGAGGAAGCTACATGGCTTTTAGAAGGTTTGTGAGAGATCGATGAAGTCTACTGTTGTTGAACGGAGTCAAAGCTCCTAAATCCCCAATTTCTCAAGCGCATATCTCGCGTCTTTTATCTTTTACTCTTTTATCTGTATTAATTCAAGTAATCTGTGCATATCTCTCATCTGTGCCTCTCGCATAGACTGTCTCTTGCTGAACACCCCCACTTCCCCCCATTCCCCGAGCCAAAAACCATTAAAATAAGAGAATGCAGCTAATGACACAAACATTTGTGTAACCCTTTACTTTCACTCCATATTAAAGTATAAACATAGAAGCTTGAGGGAGAAGTATTGGAATCAAAGATGAAGAGTAGAAGTGTGGAGAGGGTAGTTGTGGGGGGGGGGGGGGGGGGGGGGGGGGGGGGGGGGGGGTAGAGGAAGAGCTCCTTTCATCAAATGAAAATCTCATTGCCATCAAAGATATACTCAGATTCCAGCAAGCCAATCAGCCAATCTAAGACAAATGATTTTGTTGAGCTTTCCTGCCACACTGGGCGTGGGAACAGGACGGACTCTCATAAAAAGAAAGCCAGTAAATTATTTCCCTCCTGCTTCAAAGACCTGAACAACAAAAAGGTTTGTGTTTATGTGTTTATCTCTTTGCCCGTCAGTCTGCGCGACTGTAAACAATATCGGGTAAAGAGCGTTGTCTACTACTACGTGCAACAGTTTGAGAGAAAATACAAATGGATGTCATTTTTCATTCTCACAGATAAATAAAACTCCTCAAGGGTCATTTAAACTGGAGGGTGGGGGCGCTGGGGGGAGGTATGCGTTATGCTTTTCTTGAGGCAGCATTTTGATCAAAGCCGTTTGGAGGACCTCTTTTCTTCCATTCCTTTTCCCCTCCCCCCGATACTCTAACCCCCAAACCATGTCTGCCTTGCTGCTGCTAATCATTGGTGGTCTCCTGACTGCCAACAGTAATTGATTAGGGAAAGGGGGACTAGCTGTTGACGGGGGGGATGGAGGGGGATGGGGATGGAGGGGAAAGTTCAGTCCAGAAGTTCTGAAGGTCACTGGCCTTTTCTTCTCCCCTCTGAACTCCTTTTCTCATGCTATTAGTTATCAGCCAGAGAGGGAACTGCAAGGCTTTGGCACACTTTTCAAGAGGTTTAGTGGTGGCAAACACAAACAGGAAGGTCTGTGTAAGCAAAATGGATGCATCTGCTCGAGGGGCATGATGGAAATGATGGTGAAAAGGCTTGATTCATGATGTGTTGACTTAGAAACTCAACATCTTGGGTTTAAGATGCTTATTTTTGTAGACCCCCCTTGTTGCTTGAGTGCCACCGCGTTGTTTGGTCCCTTGTGGCCGCTCGACATCCTTGACAATATAAAGAGCTTAGTGGATGTTTTTTTTCTGAAGCAGTCACTCCCTCCATCCCTCCTGATTTCACAGGAAGAGGTGACATTCCTTCCCTCTGGAAAGTGACTCATGTTGCTGTCTTGTTTAGTAAATGCAATTATAGGCCGGTCAAAGCATTCTCCTTCTCTGTGAATTAGAGTGAAGAAAAAGCTTCTCTTTTGAGGGTGTGTGTTTGCCTGTGTGAGTTCCCATTATGACCAAAGAGGGTCATGTTCACCACAGAACCCACTGCTGAATATGGACGCAGAGTACTGGTGCCTATGGAAACATGACTGTCACAGGAAATGTTCAACATGTTTCACAGTGCTGAGCAAGAGGTGAGGGTGTTTTAGAAAGGAACCCTCCCAGAGCAGAGGACTGGTGTTGATGTTGGCTGCACAGCTGTCTCTGGGCTTACCAGAGCGTTTACCACTCGCTGCTTGTGAGAAAATTAAAAACACAATCAGAGCGTGCTCAGATACTTGCAGACCAACGTCTGGACATACAGAGAAACTCACGAGGGCAGCAAGGCACAGTGATGCAGGCTTATGAATGCAAGATGAAAGTCTAACAAATCCAAGAAGTTAAGTTTAGGATTAATAATCAGTTTATTTTGTGAGGTGGAATGACAGAATGAGTTGTGGTAACGTGTGCCGCATACTGCCCTGGGCAAGAGCAGCTGTGGAGCATTTACCTCTGTCTGCGCTGCCTCTTATACTGTCTTGCAATATATGTCATGAGGAATTCATTTTTCATAAATCTGCAAGTAAGGTCACAGATTTTTGGCTGATTTTAAACATTGTCCCTATAAAGGAGATGGAACATTAATCCTACAAGTATCCTTTGGTTTCCCTGCTGCTTATGTATATTCAAACAACATGTACAGAGGATTATAACAAAACTTGATATTCTTGCAAACACCAGATCAAGATATCATGAAAGCCAGCCTCACTAGGCTGTGAATGAAAAGCACTTGTGTGGTTTAACTTTATCCAGACGTGCGAATGCCAGTGGAGGTCCTTCTAAGAAGTAGTGGGCTCTGCTTTATGTCCTGTCAGTGTTGCGTATCTGCTCTCTACTGCCCTCCTTTGTTGGTCTTAAAGTATTGATATGGACAATGCATTCTCAAAGCCATTCATTTCATAATTTCTTTTTCTTGGATGATTAATCCCCACAATTTCCTTTTTTTTAAGTGGTTTTCTCTCCCTTCCCTACATTTACTACATCTCTGAGATTACATTTGGGTGTTCCAGGATTGCTATCAAACCCTGAAGTAAATTAAACCCACATAATGTTTTTTTTTTGTTTTCTGCCATCAAAGTTAAACTTTTCTCCTTCTGGATACCACCACATGGGTCTTTCAGTGATATGGAAAACACTTTTCACTTGACTAGAAGAGTTTTTCTAGCCTTCCATTAAGTCGTACAATTGTTAGCAGCCGTCCAACAAAATCACCTTGAGGTGATGTGAGGCAGCGGTAGTGTGCTCAAAAAAAAACAAAGTTTACAACTTTTGCTCATATCTGTTCGAAGTTAGCAGAAATTGTACTTCTATAAGCCAAAAAACTGTTGAGCCTGCTAGTTAGCTTTTATTTGAGGAGAAATAAGTAGTCTGATTTAAACCGTAATTAAGGTAACACCTAAGTAGATTTTATTATAAATGTAAAATGGAGCTTACCACATGAATGTGGGCCACATTTTGCAAGGACATCTAATTTTATGACAGGCAGAAGATCTGCAGCTTGACTAAAACCCTGTGTAGATAGAAATATGCAACCATTTTAAAGAAACCCGTTTCACATCCTTAAAGATGACAAGCAGCAAATAGTTAGATCATCATAAGGGGTTTAGACAAGGAACATAGTGAGACAAGAAATAGTCAAGTTTTAGGGACGAACAGCAGCACCTTCTTTTAACCCCAAAGAGAGACTCCAAGGTGATAGGTGGATACTGGTAGAGAAGTCATTATTATCACTCTGCTGACACTTTCTGGGCGTGAGAAAAGGCATGGATATCTTCTTTTCATACACACCTACAGTGTGGGTGGTGTGGTAAAATGTTTTAAAGCTGATGCTGGATGATTTATCAAGTAGGAGAGAACAGGACTGGGCTTGTGGAATGAGGGAAATGTCATCTGATGCCATACGGGTTGTGTATGTGGTGAGTATCCGCCAGCCTATATTCTCACTAAGTTCCCTACAGATGACCCACAGATAAATTAAATCCAGCCTGGTATTAATATAACCACATACCCCTGCCTGCCACATGCACGGTCATGCAGACACATGCATCACTGAAGACACATAATCATACCAAATATATACCGCCAGTCAAAAGTTTGGAAATGCTTTCCATTAGTGTGTCAAAACTTTTGACTGGTACGTTATGAAATGCTTTTTTTTTTAAGACCAATTTATCTTTTTCTCTTACCATGTATGTTTGTTTGGGTACTGCTGTCCTGTTAGTGTTTAGAAAGCAGTGGTGCTACTTATCATATCAAAGTATGCTAATTAAGGCTAGCCTTTAATTCAAGTGGCCACCTGACATGAAGAATATGAATTGGTCCATTTTTTCTACTCTTCTCCTAAGCAACACATGATGCACTTCAGTGTGCTCTGTGCAGATCCTGTGGCGTCTATTTCAGAACAGTATTTTCTTACATTGGAGGGCTTCGTCTTTTCTGTATGCAGAGATGAGTTAAATCCACATAACAAGTGTGTGTTCATAAAATTAGTGTAGGGGACCACTGTTATGGGAAGTGCAAATGTTAAGAAACAGCAGCCTCAAAGGCGAAGGTGGAGAAGGAGCGCTCAGCATTTTTCATGCAGGTTTTTTTGCTGCCCATGCTTATGTGGTAACAAGGAGCCTCTGCAGGAGCAGGAAAAGACGACTGATGAGGGTTTCTTGCGTCCACACCTTGATAACCGGGGATCAGGTGAGAGGGGAGCGATCCAGATTACAGTGGAGGATCTGGGGATAGTTAATGAGAGCTTCAGCCTGTTAGACGAGGACTCTCTGGACCCAAGGAATAACGTGGCTCGCTCAGAAAGCTCTGTGTCTGCATGCCCAAGGGCTTTGAAAAAAAAGAAACGACTGAAGCCTCTGTCTTCACTCCCTATCCAGCCGCAGGTTCACCTCACAAGTACCCCCAGCGATGGAGAGGATAACGAACAAGAGGAAGATTATCATTTGATGTTTGAGAGTGGCACTGATAGCACACTTGGTTCTGAAGGTCTCCTGACACCACCTATAATTAATCTGATCCCACCCACCCCTTCCGATGTTGTTGAAGATGATCAGTTCTTTGATAATAATTCAGTGGAGAGTGTGGCACACACATCTGGCAGTGATGGAAGCTTTGCTGCTGATGACCAGGAGACTTATGAGGAATCGGTGAAAAGAAAGGAGGCTGAGGTGTCAAAGGAAGAAAGCATATTGGTTGAGAAAAATGACAGCAAAACGGAATCTGAAGATGGTCAAAGTGACGAGCTTGGAGGACAGAGAGAGACTGCACCAATCATACATGAAGATAAAGAGAAAACAAAAATCAGGTTCTCATTGAGGGCTTACCAAGTGGCTCCTCTCCCTGAGTATCCGAAGAAAAGTGAGTGCAACGTTTCATTTCAACCTGCACATAGAGACAGTATTTTTGTTTCCCATCAGATTATATCCAGAAGAAAATATTAACTTAAACTAGTCTGTTTGTAGCTTGTTATATTTATAATATTGGCTAAGGTCAGCAGAAACACTGGCTGCTAGTTTAGCTTTGTCATGCTCAGAACAACACAGGTATCCCGCGAGGTTGTCTTTAATTTGTGTAAAAGTACAAGAAAGCAAAGAAAACAGAAGGAATAATAATAAACATGTAACAGCGACACATTAAATGCATGGAGCGTCAACACAGATGGTTAGCTGAAACCATTTTTACTGGTATATCTACACTAAACAAATTCAAAGTGAATCTCAGTCAGCCATTTTGTAACTGTGCTGAATGTTTATGAGTCAACATGATCTGGTCAAATGCTGGACTCAGACCAATGTCTGATTCATTCTGCCCAAAGTTCAGGTATGGCAAGGTGAAACAAGGGGCTCCACAGAAAACAATAAAATCAGTTTAAACAAACTATACGATCGAAAAGTTATTAAGATTAAGTGCAGTTAAAGTTATTAATCACTTTCTTTAAATAATTTCAACAATTCAAATGCAATGCTGAACAGGTCAAGAGTTGATCTAAAAAAAGCAAGATTTTATTCCTGCTGCTGTCTAGGAGTTTGTTCCACATTCATGTGACGTAAAACCTGAAAGCAGCTTCTCCAAGTTTAGATCTATCTCTGGGAACAAAAAGGAAACTTGTTCTGAATGACCTAATATGTCGTTTAGGCTAGCAACATGCCAAAATCATCTCAAAATTATTCTGGCTCAGAATTTAAAGCTTTATGAATCAGCAGCAGTATTTTAAAAACAACTTTTTGATAGGCAGGAAGAGGGGCCTCAGGACTGGAGGGATGTTATTCAGTTTTCTGCACAGCAACATTTTGAATCAGCTACAGCTGTCTGATCAATCTTTAAAGCAGACCAGTAAATGCTATTATAGAAATCCAGGTTTTCTAAAAATCAGACATGAGGCCTTTAAGCCTTGAAACTTTGATGTTGTGTGAAACTTCCTCAGGCAGCAAAAGGCTTTGAAAGTTACGTGTGTTTGCAACTTTCCCATTGGATTTAATGGAAAAGAGTGTCCAAACTTTTGACTGGTACTGTATGTCAAATGGTAACTGCGTGACCAGTAGGCTGTATTAGATTTAGAGCTAGATTTAGTAAACATCCTGTTTTTCCTTTTAACCAGTGGGAACTAGGCGATACTTTTTGGCTAGTTTTCATGCCAATTCAACATTAGCTCTACTTGAAACATGCTTTTTCCCAGGCTCAGAGTCAACATTGGGACGCAAAGTTGTATTGCTATACTTTCTAAAACCTAAACGTTTTCCCTGTGCAGTGCTAACAAGGTCTGTACCCGTTTGCTAGCAATGTCGAGATAATGCAGTATTGATAAGATTTTAAAAAAGGGTCCTCATGGAGCATCAGCTATCATTCTTAGCTATTTCCAAAGAATACTTTTGCATCATCACCATTCCTCCTGTGCTTCTTTCTGAGATGCCCAAAAATCACATCTCATGCTGTTAGAAAATAATCCTAGCTAAATAGCAGATGAAATGGTCCTTAAAACCCCAACTTTAGCTAATGATGTTCTTGGTCCATGAGGAGCAAAGAGTTTGTGTTACTCTGTAACCAGCTTTTCTGTCCCTGTTGCTGAAATACAAAGAGCTGGTTCATGACTACAAACTGACGACTCGGTCAGAAGGGAGTAATGGCATTTCCAAAAGAGACCAAGCCACAAAAACAAAAAAAAAAACAAACAAAAAAAAAAACAGGAAGTGAGTCTGTCTACCAAACAGTTTGATTGGTTCTTCTTTTAAATATTCTGTATATCTTCAAAGATGTAATAATTTCTCATTGCAAAGAACATTTTTCTTGTTGCTTCTTTATCCTTTCTCAGGGGGATTCTGCTCTGGAATAAGTCTTTTATCATTTACTGAACACAACCTGGGTAAGTTCTGTATTAATATTTGCATTTAAATGTTTCTGTTTCCATTTAGGAAAAGTTTAGGTGAGGGGTAAATGGCACCAGATGATGATGTGCTTCAGCCACCTGTTGATCTCATGTGTTACCTCTTCGTTTTGATCTTAGCTCCCCATTCAGATGAAATTGCAGTCATTATGTGACATGGCTACAGTACCTCGAACGCCTCCTTTGGGAACTGCAGAAGTTCCCCTTTGTTGGAGTCCCTTTTTAGCTATTGTGTGTGTATTCCCTATGTGTGGCTGGTCAGGCCGTTCCCAGGTTTTGGGTTCCTGTGACTCAGCATACTCTCCTCCCTCAATCTTCTTTCAAAGAGCTTAGTTTCTTTTCAAAACCAGAGCAAGACAATAATACTGGAAATGATAAGCATCGCTCCAGCCTATCAATTACACAAATGTGCTGAAATGTTCTGACTCTAAAACTTTTCTCTGTTTCTTTAGGTATGCGTGTCTTTGTTATTATTGTCAAACTGTGTCATTCTCCAAAACTAGGATGCTTAATGTGGCTGTCTGTCTATCTTTGATAAGCAGTGATGGGTGAGAGAGTTCACTCATGGTTTTGACTGTGCTGTCTTGGAATGATGAGTGGGAATGATGTTCATCTCTCCATAACTGGTGATTTCACCCTTTATGGCAACATTTGACTCTGTCCCTCAGCCTGTTTAAAATTTCCTGTCCTTTGTTTTGATTGGGCTATGGTAGGGGAGGTGTACTGCTACCCTCCATTACCATTCTCAGACATTTCTCCATCTTGCGCTCCCTCTACCATGCCTGGTGAAAAGGAGTCATGGAACGAGACTGGAAGTGATTTTCTCAGGATTTCAAAGACACTGTTATGTCTGAGGTCAGCTGGAGTTGTGTGCTCCCATGTGTCATCATATTCAGCCAAGGCTCATCATTTCTCTCAGTTTGGTTGTTCTACCAGAGACATTTACTTAACATAGAGAGTGTTCTGAATTTGCTGTAGGCTACACTCTGATCAGCCACAGACAAACTCACAAAACAGCCAGGTGATGAAGAGAGTGCTAGCTCACTGCCCCTCCCTCCTGCACTCCTCTGCCTCTACAAGACCCAGACAAGATTCCACTGCTGACACACATAAACCAATTACACTGTCTTATCTGATTCTGACTCCATCTAAACCCCCATCCATGTCAAATCAGCTTTTCAGAAACATGGCTTGAAATGAAAAACATGCATTGAAGGAATGATGCTGTTTTTTTCCCACTTTCTGGATAAACTATTTTTTTAAAGCTACTGCTTTCTATCTGGTTACAGCAGATTCTGATGTCTCACCTTTTAAAGCTATAAAAGTCACAATCACATCACTGTCATGGCCATGTGATTCATGAATAAAGGCCAAGGTCCAGCTTGATATCATTATGTCAGCCTCATTCATCTTGCTTGTTATGGTTTCAGAAAGTAAAGACATTTGCTCACCGATCAAGTAATATTAGGAAAATATAAGGATATGTGGTTTCTGTGGGAAAAAACGCAGACTCTCAGAGAAGCACGCCATCAAGCAGACAGACTTTACTGTGTTTGATCAGTTGCATGGCAACCCCACTGAGCTGAGTCCAGTATCAGCACCAGCTAATGTACTGCAAACTGACCTGGTCACTGCAACAACAAACCACAAAAAGGGTTGTGGGGGTGGAGGTGTGTGTGTGTGTGTGTATGTATGTATGCCTAATACCTTAACAAAGATCTTAACGGGGATGACGTGTGCTTCCATTTATTGACTTACTTTATCTGTTATGCAGATGCAGATGAACCGACCAATAGAGACTGGAACTGTAAAGACATGCTGAAAGATGAGATTTGCCTGCTTCCCAACAGGATAACAATGGACACAATAACTCAGAAAAAAATGAAGGTATTGCAAAGTTTCTCTCCTGTGCACTTCATATTATACGTCACATACAGTATATGTGGTTAACAAGGCCTTTGGTGTGCCTATTTAATAACAAACAAAATGTGTTTTATCTAAGTAATTGTGGTTGTGTAAAGCAATAAAGTCACAAATGATAACAGTAATTTGATTGGATGGAGCTTTTTTTTTTTCCAACATAATGTCATCTGAAGATTTTGTTGTTTGGCAGCGACCGTTAACTCGCTCCTGCAGTCTGGTGGACACAACAAGTAGGAGTGCCGCTTTCCTCTCTTTGACGCAGACTGCACACCAATTTCAGGAAGGGAAAGGGCCACCTCGGCAAAGACGTATAACTGTTGGTGAGTGTGCTGTTTCATTAGGGACAAGTGCTCCGCATAAAACTTATTGCCTACATGATGCTTATGTTCCAACAGACGCACACTTCATGCACCGCCTTACTAGTGTTTGTTTTGCTTTATGCAGCATCATATCTGCCTCATTCGACAGATCAGAATGGAAACTTCCCTGAGAAGGTATTGTAAACCACTAAAGCAGGGCCTTCAGGGTGGCATCAGCACACAGCCCAGAGCTGCTGCAATTACAGAATACACTTTGTTTATATTTCCCAGCTCCCTTGATCTGTCAAAGCAATGACTCTGCAAATGTTGTAGGATTTTTGTTTTTGTTTCCAAGATTTGTAAAGCTAGATTGCTTGTATCCTTAGCAATCTTGTGTTTATTGAAACACACACACACAAAAGACAAATTACTTTTTATTCATGCAACACCAAGATTTAATTTCCTGTGGTACCTCATCAATTACGTATATCTTACACACTAATATCTCATATTACAAACTTTAAAAAACAACGTCTGAAACTGTTTATTTATGTGACTTTGGTAGAGTTTTATACTCAATGTTTTTCCTAAATATATAGCTACAACTTAATGACAAAGTCCCAAAGCTGAGACAGACTCATGCCAGTTTATCTAATCACCCAACCATCACTTCGGAAGAAACTAACACTATAAACAAAACTGATGAAACAAATAAATTGAACATACTGGTTAGGTTCCTTTGTAGAAGTACATGTTTTCTTGACCTATTAAAGACTCATACAGTACATGCCAAGTTTCTGTATCATGCCTCAACATGTTTTTGCAGCACAGTCATATAGGCCTATACTGTATTCTCTGTAAGCTAATTACCAAAACTGTAAGCTAATTACCAAAAATGACAGGTCTGGAATTTTAACCGTGTTTTGTCCTGACATCTTACCAGAGATGATTTGTCCTACTTTGCAGCCTATATACTTATGTTCTTGTTGAAGAAACAGTGTATTTTTTTATTTTTTTGATGCTTATGAAAGTACAGGAGGTTTCCCAAAGACTTTTGCTCCATGACTATTGAGAGTGTATAACCTAAACAGTGTGTTGAGCCTCTTCATCTCTTTAGGATGTACAGAGGCAAGCAGTCAAATCTCTTACTGAGCTAAACACAGAGGAAGTGTGCCAGTGGTTTACCAGCATTGGACTAGAGAAATGTCTCCCTTTCATCAGAGGTAAAGTCTTTTTGACTCACTCATAAACTGACCCCGAAGCTAAATCAATAACTGTCAGCTCAATTTTTTTTTTAATGGTTAATCCAATCAACTGGCAATAGAGGGAGTTAGATTTTATTAATTATAATTCTACTTTATGGGGGACACTGCTAAATGTTTGACGTCCAAATTCCATAAATGAACTCTTATTGGCAATGCTATGACTGATCATCTTAAAGGCAAGTTCTGCCATCTTTTATATGATTAAGTGTTTTAATATCCACTAGTCAAAAGTTTTGGTACACTTTTCCATTAAATCAAATGGGTAAGTGTCTTCAAACTTTTGACTAATCGTGTACTTATGAAAAAACAATCACCATTTGTCACGCTTTGATTTCATGAAGGCTCTACTGGTACTTCTCTTTCAGAGGCAAAACTGAATGGGACAGACATAGCCTCAGTGGATACAAATACTCTGGAAATCCTTCATATCATCACGTTGGAGGACAGGGAACAGCTACTGTCAGCCATTTATAATGAGCTCCACCCTCCAAGCACCATCACTGAAACACTTGACACATTGATTGGTATAACTTTACTTATATAATGTGTCAAATAAACATAAAGCTACATGTAACATGTACATCATGTAAACTGTAAATGTTAAGTTATGCTTCCTTGTTTACTAAGAATCCTTTGGACCTAATAATTTGGAGGTGTTCACTACAACATTGATGTCCATGACTAAATCCAAGTCATCTCCTCATGTTAGCTGCTTGAGTATGAATCGACGCTCCCTCAAGCTCAGGTAAATACCAGATAAAACCAGGCCAAAAAAACCCCAAAAACTTTGATCTTACATCCTTTTGTCTATACAGGAGCAATAGCCAAAACAACATCGTACAGAGGAATTCTCAAATGATAGAGATCACTATTAATGGTGAGTGTTGAAATGGTTTAAAACTTAAATATTAAACAAGCGCAATACATAGCAACTAAGATATTGTAAAAATTTATGATATAGATAAAATGCTTGTTAGTAGTAGTACATTGTTTCTAGCTTTCTAGGTTATTTGTCTTTAGTAACCACTGTAAGTCCAGCATCCACATGACTTGACTGTTCTAACAATTTTGTGTTGCAGCATCAGAACGAATAGTCCATCTCAGAACTCCAATGGAAACAACGGTGGGAAAAATCCTGGATTCATGTGTCAAAATGCTGGGAATGACTGATGATAAGAGCTTATTAATGCTTAAAGAAAAGCAAGGTGCTCGGATCAACATGTGTTGCTCTCTCCCTCATTTAAGTTTCTAAACACGTAAAGTTATGGAACACAGAGTGTATACTGATTGTTTCTTTGCTCTGATTTAAGATTCACCAGAGGAACTTTCCCTGGATCAACAAATTGGGACTTTACTGACATCAACATTGGAAAATCAACAGCTGGAGCTGCACCTGTGTAAAATGGTAACTTTCCACGATGTTTTTATAAGAGATATAAAACATGCAAGATAACAATATCCACATTGAAACTAGATTTGTGATTTTACATCATAGGACAAAACGCTGAGTGCTGCATCCCAAAATGGTCCCGAAGTCAATGGTTGCAGTGGAAATGGTAACATCAACAACCAGCCAGCTAAAGAGGAAAGGATCAGGGAACTAAACCAACAAGTAGACTCACTACAAAACGTCATCCTTCAGGTCTATAAAAATGGACAGGCAAAGCACTTTTATCTGATATTAAGAATTATAATCATGTTTATCTTTTTACCCCAAAAGATCCAGGAGCTCCACCATGGCCTGGTGGCATTTTGCTCAGAATTAAAGAACATGGACACAGACGTGAACTTGGACAGACTTGGTTCTGCTGAGCTCAAAAAGAGGCTCGAGTTGGTTAACAGCAGACTGAACGACAGGAAGCAAAACCTGCAGACCCTCAGAGACAATATTAACAACTCTGCTGCTCACAAGAAGAAGTAGGTACACCTTTCCAAAGAGTGCATAAAACCCTTTCTGCACTTCCTGAATGTGCACTCACATTAGACGCCCCACTCTGAAATGATAGTACTTTACTTATAATTAGAAATTAGGTATAAATACCTTAATTCACTCATCCACTACAACATTAAGGCCACATGTTACGTCATCTAAGGTACTGGAATAAGTCATTCCTGTGTGGTTGATATTAAGGAGATGAATGAGCCACTGCTGACTGCAGTTATAACTGATTGCATGGTTTGAAATGTTAGATTTAAGTGCTGCCTTTACGTCTACAGATCAAAGCATTGTGTTACATTGTCTGGAGACCTTGGGTGGAAACAAGAGCACATGATGTTCAGCTTTTGTTTTAAACTAATAACACTTAGTCACACACAATGTTTGAAACCCACAGATTTTTAAATCTCACAGCTTACAATCAAATCCAATGTTTCATCATTCTGTTTGACTGCTCCTATTTCACCCACTCTTTCTTGTGTCATTTTTAGCATAGCAATTCTTCCAGTAGAGTAGGGATACTAAACTCTGTGTGGATGCGCAAAGTCAGAGTACTGTATTGCATCATTTTGAGTCAAAAGTTACTTTTTCCATAAACATGCTGCTGCTAGATGTTGTACCAGGACAAAAAGAACTGAATTATAAAACCCCTGTGCTTGTGTCCACCCATTTGCAAAAACACTGATTTTAAAATCTCATAACTAACCTATAAGACTATTTTCTGAAATTTATTTCACACTTATCTTCCTGTTGATTATTCCCCGGTTGCACATGGTGATCAGAGATTTTACATTAGAGCCACCACATTACTGGATACTGTGAACTTGTGCTCAGTGTGCACACATCAACATTAATTGTTTTCTTTCTAATTGCGGTTTGCCTTTATTACCTTACTTGTGATATTTTATTGTTCACTTCTGTGACACTGTTGAGAAAAGTACAACAAATACCCCTGGGACCTCTTTGGGTGAGAAATAGAACCTTGACTTCCCATATAGAAAAGCAGAAAACCATTAAATGCTGCTACAAATTTGACAAACCATGTTTAATTTCATGTATATTTGTGCCTGACCTCTGAAATGTTTTCTTTTGCCATTCAGACAGTTGGAGGTCCGTCTCTTGGAAAAGATGAAACTGAACTGCCAAGTGTTCAAGGAGGAAATCTCAATTGTCCATCTCAACCGACAGGCAGTTCACCTCCAAAATGCTTTACAAGACAGCTATGAAAAGGTACTATTGATAAAATATAGAACACCTATCACTAATTGCCTGCACAAGTGAAGAATTTAAAAGGCACCTGGAGCTTAGTGAGTGAGGTTTAATCAACAGCATGTGACACAGTTATACCGAAATGTGGGAAAGCTGTACGTCTGAGACAGAGAATGTTTTCATTTCTATAAATAACACTGAGAAACTGATATTTGCACCAAAGCAACTCCAGATACTGAGAGAAACATGTTTGGTATGAAATAATAAAATCTTATTTTTACAGAATAACACAACAAAGTCAAATTTGGTGGTTTTGGAGACTGAAGCCATGACAGAATCCTTTTTCAGTCTGTTTTTAACTTCATCAGAATAACATGTGGAACTAGCCTTTTCCTTACAGATAATAAAAGGCTTGACGGATAAATTAACCTGCAGAACATACAAAGAAATATCTCTGCTAATTTGGAAGGTCAGCTGCTGAGTGAATTACTGCTTTTAGAGAAAGACGGTCCCAGTTCTCTGAAAAGGAACTGCACTCCAGCAATTGACAGCATTACAATTTGACACGAACTTCCGTTCAGTCTTCTCTGTTTGGTTAAGCGGTGCAGTAATCCTTGTTGTTAGACAGACTATACGGTGCAATGTAACATCTTTTAGATAAACATGCGCTCTCTTTTAAACAAATGATGTTTGGTACTGACATTCGAGAGCCTGTGACCATACCAACAATGGAATGTGTGTGACAAAAGCTACTGGGAGAGTGCAATGGAGAAATGGGCCAGCATGTGTAAAACTATCTGCGTGCATCCCCAGAGGAGCCCACTTCTCTTTTTAATGTGGCTCTTTTATCTCATTGAAGAAGCCCTAACAAGGTGCCATGAAAGGACGCATGCAGCTTTGGCTTTGAAAGGTGCCCCGTGTCACATTGCCACCCTGGGGCCACGCTTTTTTAGGTGCTGAGTTTGTGGGAAAAGCAGCAGCGCTAATGTTTATCATATGACCAAATCAGAGTTAACACACAGGTCAGAGCTGGAGAGCAGCCTGGGAACTGATAGAGCTGCTGTTTAAATAATGAACAGACCGCCCTGTGTTTGGTCTTGTAGGCTGCCCCGCATTACAGACAATAAGGAAATATTTCATCATCGGCAGTCTAATCTCCAGGATCTATTGCAACTGGAGAGCATCAATAAAGCAGCTGAGAGGGAAGGAGAAAGGAAAACAGAGGCTGAAGGGAGGAGGGGAAGGACAGCAAATGGCGGAAATGACTTTAAATAAGCAGTTTAGCTGGGATGACTCGAAAAACTTCAGACAGACTATTAAAGAGGGGAAATCAGGAAAAATGGTTGCTTCACCCACTCTTTAATCTCATGGTTTCAGAGCAGGGAGTGAGTTTTCAGAAGAATCTTTCATCATTTGCAATCATTCAAGAATCTGCAAATTAGTTTAGTTAGATTACTTACTATATTTCTGTAGTCCATAATCAGTCCCTAAAGAGCTCTTCTGGGTTGACCAGTCAGGTCATCTCAACTTGGAGAGACTGAATCCAGATTTTTTAACACCTACAACTCCAAATGAAATGCAATGCCATCCTTTCTGTAGCCTGTCAGATGGTCATTTTTCAAATTTAGACGAAGCAAAGTCTTTCATAGAAAATGTTTGCTGTAAAATTATACTTTTAATGAAATATACACAATATATTTCATAATTACAGACGTAAAATTGGATGTTAATCTCTCCCTTAAGCAGATGTTTCATCTTGTATAACAGTGACTCAAATGCCTATAATTCATTTATTCACTTTCTTTGGTGTAGATATGTGATGAGTGCCCTGCATCTGGTCCAGGTAGACTGGGATTTGATCAGATGTTGAGGATAAACAAGTGGAATATGAAGAAAAAATTCCTGGGGTTCTTGGCATGTGTCCAAAATTGAGCAAGTTAGAAGGGAAAATGATGCATATTAGAGTCTGCTCCTCAAGGGGCTTCAGCTGAGTTTCCGTTGATATATCCTGTCTGGCCCACTTGTCTGAAGAAAGAGAAGCCTTAGCTTTGACCTCTGACCCTTGAAAGGCGGCAGCTTTTGCTGCGAGGCATTCACACGCCTTGTGGGGGGAGAGGGGAGTATGCCAAGAGGCTGGATAAGAGAACACAGGAATTCAGTGGTCAGACTCACAAGTTATTTCTGATCCCTGCAAGCTACTTGTGGTGCGATCTCCTCTGAAGCTAATCATTATATCCTGGTGGTCGCTTGACTTTGACACAGACGCAGTCTTTATCTCATGGGGACTTGCATATAATGTAGTGGAATATGCAATTTTAAACAGGGTTTGTTTAAAAATTCAGTGGCAGAAACTAGTCTGATCTGCAACTTATACAAAAAGTTCAAAAATCCCCCATGACTGCATAAAACACTGCTGGATTCATACCAGGATCAACGTCAAATTCTGTACCTGGTAAAATATAAAATTCATCCAAAACTTTTTGAATAATTTCCTTATGGTAGGAATGAGGAAACTTGCCTTATAAAGTATCTTTCCATGGTTAGGGAAACATATTTTCAGGACCTTCAATATATTTTAATCCAATAATTTGTATCTAAATGTAAATAATGAACTACTCTGAATTGAAAGTATTTTTAGTTACAATAAAAAAAAAAAAAAATCAATGAAAATTCAATTCAGCACTAAATCTACTTATTCTTTTACATTTGATCTGTCTGTGTTCTTGTTTTTCAAGTTACATGTGATGTTTTTGCTTTGTCTTCCCTCAGGAGAAAGCTAAAAAAGCACCTCCTACAGTTGGTAGCCTGGGTCAGCTGGTGTCACCACAGTCTCCTGCCATGCTGATGGTCGTACAGGAGAACCAGAGCCCTGATGGCCATTATGGCTTTATATGTCACCACAGAGAAGGTGGTGGACTGGAGGTTCTCGAGGTGGACATCTCGCATCTCTGTGTGGGAGACAGGTAACGCAAAAAAACACTTCCAGCAGTGTTTCTAACCAAGCAGTTAATCCAGCTTTCCTTACATATGTGTTCACAGATGCACCCTAGCTAGTGAGAAATACTTTTCACATCCCTTCCAATTCTTTCATTACTGTACTTTTGTGTGTTAGGTATCTATAGAAACTCATCAGATACTGGCCCCTAAACAAGCAATAGTGTAATATGATACTTGGATGCAGAAGAGAGTGAAAAGAAGCAGATAAAAGGAGCTCATATAATTAAGTAATTATGGAATTACAGCAAGTACATTCTTAGAAACACAGCACGCTGAAACTCATGAACATTCGCACACACACGCATTCACACAGAGGACTGTTGATATGGCTTTTAGAAACAATCCTGCTATGAAATAAAGCTGCATGTGAGTATAAAGACAGAAGCACAGAAGCTGAAAAGATTCTTTCAGGCTCATTGTGTGAGTTCATATGTCAGCGTCTTTGCCAATATTATTCATACAGATAATGAAACATAATAGTATGCTGTTTTATTAAAGGGTACACAGATAAAAGCTAACGTAAGAAATAATTACATAGATCCTCATTCATGAATAGATTCTGTTTTTAATGTTTAATTATAAGTGATTTGTTCTTATTTCATGACTCGCTGGCAGAGAAGACTGTACCTTGACAGACTTTTGCACATCAGCTTTTTATTTTAAGTTAAAATATATTGTCTTATAATTTCGTTTTGCAGGTTTTCTTTGATATGTTAGCATTGCTTATGTGTGTTTAACTGGCCTCCTAGGCTGGTGGAGGTGAATGGTGTACCAGTGCTGAACTCAACACTTGAAGAGCTGACAAACCTCCTGCTGCAGGGACCCTGTGCTCAAGTTGTTGTTCTTCGCCAGCCGCCGTCCTCCTTGGCCTCCCCTCTCTTCCTGCAGCACATTGCTCGCCCCAGCCCTGTGCAACTCACAGAAAGGAGCATAGTCACAAAGGAAACTCCTCCACAGCGAAAGGTGATGGCCATCTGACAACGGGAGGAAGAAGAATAAAAAGAGGCTGCTAAAGGGATGGAAGAAATGACTAGTAATGTAAAGTAGTTTGTGATCTTTTGTTAGTTAGTCACCTCATATGTGCATGTATTTATAATGCTTCAAAAATGTTTGTCCTTTTATTCTGGCAAGTCAGGTAGTAACGGAAGTAACGTGTTCGGTGGTTAGAGATGAGTAATCTCTTCTGTTTTCATGTATGTGCGGACGGATGACCAGGAAATTCAAATAACACCATTTTTTTTTCACTACCTCTCGCTTTATAAGATGTTTTGGAAACTCAGAAGAATGAAAAGTCAACTTTTTTCTTTCTTTCTTTCTTTGGCCTGTTTTCAAACAGCATAACAATTGCTTTGGGTGCAACAATGCAAGCTTGATGAGTAATCTTCAGCTGTTTTTCAGTCAACATGAACAGAATTCTGAAAATCAATGATGTAATGTAACCACACATCAAAAAGCTTTGTATCTGCAAGCTTCCCTTCCACAGACTTTAACACAAAGATAGTCTTGAACGGTGCTCGGAGCAGAATATTTCTAAAAAAAAAAATGAGTCAAGCATCCTCTTTGTAAGATGTAATGTAATCCCCTGCGTGGTATAGGAATAAACCCTTGGGCCCGGAAATGCCTCATTTATCAGCCTTGTTCTCCCTCGTTAAGTGGCAGTGGATCATGCGTGTCTGACAGAAAGACAGCACAAACACTACCAAACCCTGACCCAGACCCCTGGGGTCCAAAGAGCCTGAGAGGAAAAGTGATGAGACCGGTTTTGCTTGTCACATGATGAGAAAGGTCACAGGTCAGTCACCAATGCATTTGCGTCTTAATGGTTTTGTAATCAAAGCCAAATGAGCCCCGCATAATCTCGATGATGAGAGATGGCATTTTCTGCTTGCCAAACAGAACCACAGGGAGGGAGGAGTGTGACGCTGGCACGTCAACGATATGAGAGACTTAGTCACAGGCATGGGAAATCAAATTCGACCACGCCACAACGTGTTCATCTACCCACTGACAAAGATAAACCATAATGACATACCTCAGAAAGTGTAACAATGCAATGAGAAGTCATCCAAAGCCACAAAAGAGTGCAATAGCAGGGTGTAGACACGTACAGCTTCAGAGACACATTGGAGGAAAGGAAGTGGAGACAGAAGGGGGAAGAAAGAAATTAACATTGATGATCACGCACAGTGTCAAAACAACAATGTCGAAGCAGCTGAGGTCAGTCCGGTCTATTCTTCCATTTAGTGCAGAGGAACATGGAGAGAAATTCATAGCTCAGTAAAACTAAGCCACACAGAGACAGAAAGGAAGGAGAGAATGTGTCATGGCTGCCTTCGTGGAAATAAATTAACACTGGAGAAAATGAGACAAAATCCTATAAACATGACGTCTGGCAAGAGTAAAAAGGCATTATGGGATTCCCAGTGTCCAACGCTCCCCAGAACACACACTGGCAGACATTGATACTACAGCTATAAACCACTGCTTGTTGTCAATCGAAAAAGCAGAAGATCTATCAGCGGGAACTTGAACTGACCGTGAAACCTACATTTTTCAAAGAAGCTGTTAAGTCAAGAGGACAAGCTGAGGCACCAAAGCCAGAAACATCGGCAGGGAGTTTGAACCTGTACAGCAGCATCTTTAGATTCCACCACGTCCCCTCGGGTTGACCCAACTCTGTACCTGACACGTAGTGGCACCGAGCATCTTAAACCGCATCTGGTTCGGCTTAACGGCCTCAGTAAAGCTACATCCAGCGCACACTGATAAGCTCAGAGAAAAGTCCAATGTGGCTGGATTTCTCCCTTTCACTCTGCAAGCCACGGCTTTTCACTCTTCAATCCCCCTCCTTCCCACCTCCTTCAGCTCTCTAACCACCCCATGACATTTAAGGGTGCCTGGCATCCGTTTGAAGTGGGAGAGGGGGCATTAGCTCTGGTTTCCAGCCCAAATCCCACACAAGCCAATAAAATGCACACAGGTCTGAAGCAACCAAAAACCAAGGGAATTCTTCTTCACTAAACGTTAAACAAACAACATTGGCATGTAGCCCTACTTTATACTGTACCTAACAAAGGGGTATTCCTTAATGCTGGAATATTTCAGCCTATTTGTTTTCTAATAACTTCTTTCTCTGTAGTGATTGTCGTCCTGCTCCATGACACCTAATTACAGTTAGGCAGATGTTAATTAGACAATAATTATTATTACATTTAAAACATTTCCATGCACCTTTGTACTGCACTGCATTATGAAGTTAATAGAGCTCTAAAACCTCTAGCCCCTTATACTTCAGTATAATCACTTATAAGAAGTGAGGGCTGGGAAGGTCAGAGACAAATCCTTGGGGCTTTTGATTTCATTTGCTGAGGTGGAAATGGAGCTTCTCAATTTTTCCTCTGGTAAATCTCATACTAAGTAGATGTACTGGGTACTTGAGAGAGTCTGCAGAGTTATTTATGAGCTGACCCGCTCCTGGACAACATTGTATTGTTATCTGACCTTTGCACCTGGTATATTCTGCTTCCACTCGCCTCTGTTTCAGAGAGGGTGAGGAGGCACTGCCATCTACTGGCAGTCTCATAAACTCGTGTTCCCTCCAATGGCCTGAGTTACTTCGCTGAAGAGAATGCCTCTCGGGGTTGATTATGAAGGTATTCTGATTAGATCCTATTATTCACACAGAACAAGCAATGCATAGCAATTATCTTCCATGTCTGAGTGAATATCCAAGACCAGGAAAACACACTCAAACTGTAATCAGAGATGTAATCTGGGAGATTCGTAAAGTACAAAGCACATGCATATTACTCTTGTCCAGATACTTGGTCTTGAATAAATTGACAAGTAATCCATAAGAACTCACAAGATTATTTCTCACTGATTTGAAATAGTTTGTCTAAATTGATTTTGTATGTCCAATTTTTTTCCCCACAAAATGTAGTTAAATATCAGCACTAACATCTATTGTTTTGTTTTACTATTTTCACTTTCTTGAAATAAATAAAAAACAACATGTGTATGCCAGCAGATCAGAGGCTCATGAGGCTCACATTTCTTTTTCAGGATTTTTGCTGTTCACCGCAGCCAAATGAGAGATAAACTAAGCTGAATGTGAATGATTGATGACAAGTCTTTGGGTTTAATGTGAATTTAACCATCACAAATTAATATGTACAGGCAGGAACCTTTATCAGGCAACTCTTTGAAAGCTACTGAGAGACATTTTAGCACTCGGTGCGCTGCTCAATTAAAGGGATAATGAAAAGACCATTAGGATTAAGTCTAAGGTGTGCTTTGGAAGAGATAAATATGTTGGTGAACTCATTGCGAATAGCCTTGCCAGCAGACAGCAATTCAGAAAGGTCAGCATAAGGTATTAGTCAGTTTTTCAATCTATTCCCTGAAATATGGAGAGCATAATGGCCATGTTTCTCTCCAATAAAAGGTTTAATTAAAGCAGGAGGAAAATAGCGATGGGAAAAATCATTATGAAACCCAATTAGCAATAAGTGGCCGGGATATTTTGAATATCTCAGCCATGACTTGTGGAAGTGTAGCGCGGACTACAAAGGAAGAGAAATTCATAACAAGAGGAAGAATTCAAATGAAAAAAAATGAGGTGGATAATAGATCAAAAGAGTTTTAAACCTTTGATGAGCCACGGCTTTCTCTTTTCTTTTGATAGCTGGCTTTTGGTTTACTTGTATAATAAAAAAAAGAAATGTCTTCCCACACTCAGAACAACAAATAGTTCATTTATAAAGCTCGAGGCAATTTTTCTGGCAGTGGGAACTGCTCTGGCATTATTTCTGTGCTGTGTGGGGTGGGCCTGTCAAAACAGGAAAGAGGCAAGAAAAAAGGAAATCCAAAGTAAAGATTTGATATTTTCAACTTGGAAAAATAAGTCCTAATATGCAATTTAAAGTCATGTGTTATTTTCATATATGGTGTGCACAAATAAAGCAACAAGCTATTTTATCATATGTAAACATATAATTTGTAATCATGAACAAAAGCCTATACAAGCGACTTGAACAAACTGAGACTGAACTCTAGATGGCAGTAGATGTCTCAGTATTTGTCCTGTGAGCTGCAAAAACATCAACCACTCTCACAGAAGGTCTCTCAGTGACACTCAACGCTTGCACATAAAGATGCTTCACAAGCATCCCAGTTTGAAAAGCTGCCAAGCAAATTCTTCGCCGGGGTTGATTATTTGCTCCTCAATGGTTTGAAAAGTAGGGCAAGGCGCCGCTGATTCTTATTTGCAATAAAGGTTTGACACAAGCAACAGAAAATCATCAAGTTGAAGACAAGAATAATATATAAATGTGAAATTTACAATCTGATACCAGTCTCTTAAAAGACAGGAAAGTGCCACATGCAATCTAAAAGCTCTTTATCATGGAAGCACCGCATTTTTTAACGGAGTGGCAGAGGCAACACTAAATTCTACTTGTCTTCTTATTTGAGAACACACTCAAATAAGTGACAGCAATACTGTAAATATGACATTTTGACAGAAGACATCTGCAGTTCGGTACTTGTTGCTTTAACACATGATGCATGAAAGGATGAGTAGAAACACAAATGGCGTGAAAATGTAAGGTAGAATTTTTCTCCCCAGGTGACTGCTTCAAACTGATTCCACAGTCTACAGCTCGTGCAGTCTTACATTTTCACAAATGCGCGCACTTTAAGCACTAATATTCCTGTTCAGAAAGCTCAGGGACACAACACACAACCATACACACAAATGAAAGAGTGTATGTGGAACGTGTATTTGATGGTGAGTGAACAGGCCAGAGGAGATGGAAGAAGCACACCGGGGGGAATGATGAGAGGAAATGATGCGCATGATGAGTGCTGAATGCTTGGCCAGGGGGACAGACGCTGTCAGACTGTCTGCTAAAGGGGTGGTAGACATAGAGAAATGAACGCAGAGAGGACAGAGGAAGAAATACAGTCTGAAAGAGCAGAAAAAAGGGGATAAACAGTAAAAAGAAAAATCTATTTCTTTGGGAAAACAAAGGTTTTCCCCACCTTTTGCTTCCTGATCACAGCACGTCTCTGTTACTGTGCTAAAGTTAAAGCCGGCTAATTGACAGCTAACTTAAAGGTTTCCGAGACAGAGAAGCAGGCCAGCAGCAGCATGTTTTATTCAGCTCATGTTACATAAATTCTGCCTTGCAGATCTAATTCTTCCTTTGCAGCAGTATTTTTGTAGCCCAGAAATGTCTAGGGCTCCCCAGTCCTGTACTGAGCATCATTTTCTCTTCTTGTCTTCAAGCTTTTCATGTGCAGAGCGGGCCCTCACACAGAAACAATGATGACCCAGTTCTGAGTTTGTGTCTGTCTTACAGCCAGTTCTCTTCTGTCCTAATCACAGTCCCCATGCTCCAAGAGCTGCTGTGCTACCAAAACAAGGGAAGGAGCAAGGAGAGATTAAAAAAAAAGAGAGGGAGAGGTGGAGAGAAAGTCAGCATAAGAGGGAAGAAAGAAAAAGACCTAATCTAAGAAGGAAAAAGAGTTTGAATGACTAAATATTAGGATGGATGAACAGATCTGAGTGCAGATAGCCTCGAAATAGAACGACAGAGTAGGTTAAACCACAGTACCTTCTCTGATTCACTCCCTATGGAGAGTACATCTAAAGGCAGGATTGATGCCATGACAGGTTGAAGAAGGGAAGTGGAGGCCTGATGCACCGTGCTCCTTCATCTGCACAGATGTCTCTGGAGATACAGAAAATCAGGTCATTCTGTTCTTCATCAGGTGTGACTTTATACTCGCAACTCAGTCGCAGGGCTGAGGAACCCTGTTGTGCTTATGTAACCAAAGGTAGGAGAAAAACCCATCTCTTTTATATAATTGAATCTCACATAAACACATGCAGATATAAACTGGGATCATTTGCATTCTCTAATAGCCTGATCTTTTAAAAATGAAAACAGAGATGTTGGATAAACATAAAAGGTTTGAAAGCCTATGAGATCTCTGGATTTTCTTGGAAGCATTTAAATCGAACAGGCCTGTGTTTCTATGAGCAATTTTCACAGTGTTGTATCTTCATAATCTGTTCAGATGGGTAAACTATGCAGCATGTCTTTACTCATTTACATATAGAAAACAGGTTATTTTAAACATTATTTAAGAAAACTGACTGGAAGAAGAAGGTGGGGTTCTTTTTCTCTTGTATAAAACAGGTCTTTTTTATGTCCTTTGGATTTTTTTCTCCATCATCACTTTATTTTAAAGTCTTTTACTTTTAGCCCAAAGTTGAGACCAAATGGAGATCTAATATCCCACATAGTACACTACTTTCAGCTGCCTGATTTATGACCAACATAAAATTGTGAACCCCTGAACAAATATAGTATACAACGTGATATTTCTAATCTGCATCTCAACACGTCAGAATGAAACTGTCTGTATTCTTGACATCATGAGTGTAAGAGGAATACTTATTAATTTAACAAGTTTTACAATCAACTTTTATGTTTAGGGTCAAATGTGAAAATAAATGTTTCTTTTGTACCTGTCCATCATGTTAGTGAGCAAAGCCAAGTGATGGTTACCTTAGCATTAAGACTGGGAACAATACAAGCCATTCAGCACTGTCCGAAGCATGGAATGATTCGTCTACCACCTTCATCTCTCAAACTCACTCATGTTACGTCTACTTCAATAAAGTTAAAGGATGAATTTGTTATGAGCAATGTCCTAGCTGGTTTCTGGCAGGTTGCTGCACATGTTAAATGAGTAACGCACATATTGCTGTGTACTTCTTCAGTACTATTTCTACACTTGATATTCCCTTACACCCACAATGCTCTGCTCACACACTAAGGCAGGAGCTGCTAGAATCTGTTTTTCCAACCACAACATATATAAATATGTATACATGTGTATATATATATATATATATATATATATATATATATATATATATATATATATATATATATATATATATATATATATATATATACATATATTGCATATTCCATAAATTTCACCTGAAAGCCAAATATCCCTAACTTTTTGTGAGTAGTGTATATGTATACAGTACCACTCAAAAGTTTGGACACTTTCCTATTAAATCTAATGGGAAAGTGATCCCAAAATTTTGAGTTGTTAGTGAGCAAGAGAAGAAAAAATAAGAGCAAAAAGAGAGATTAAGGCAGTGTTAAGCAGTGCAGATAATACGGAAGCTGAAGGCTCACAAACATCTCAAAAAGTGATAAATGTTTTTATTGTTCTTGAAACCATAAGAAGAAAAATAAGTCATTTTATTTTTATGGATAGGATTGGGGACATCTTGTGGTTTGTTCTTAACACATCAGCTAAGAAGAACTTTCTTATCATGGGGCTCCAAGAAGTATTATATGATTTGTCAGACATGTGAAGTAGAAGTTGTTCATGCAAAAATGCGTGAAGCAGAAAGCTTTCAATCCTACTTTCCACTGATGCGATGTTGAACAGATGGATTTAACCGATACCTTTTTGAGGTGGTGAGGAAGTACAAAAATAAAGTTGGGTGGTTTAACAACACACTCATTGCTGCATGCTCAACCCTGCCCCGCCATGGACGAAGTTTCTCTTTAAGAATCAAATCATTAGGTCAATTGTTCATTGCACATGAAAAAAAAAAAAAAAAAGTGCGTAGATGGAAGTTTTGGTGCATTTTGTAAGAATTTATCACACCTCACACTTCACTATCTTTTCTGTTCACCCGATGGCTGGAAATTAATCAGATATTGATCCCTCTGTGTTGTACATTCAAAAAGCTGTAAAAATCTTCCTGCTGAATTGAAACATTTACATAGTAAATCCTAAAATTTTCAAACCTTTTTTTTTATAATAAACATTAGACATATAACGTAAATATTTCATATGAGATTTATGGAAAATATTCTAATTACTGTCTAAAATGAATACTAGTATTAAAACTGTTTATATGTTTAGTATTTGTAAACCAAAAGTTACTGAAGTTTTCCACAGAGCAGTATTTTTAAAGGAATGACAATGACATTCATCGCCATCAATCACTGAAACTTCATGGAAATAATCATTTTAATAATTGTCCAGCTGTCACTTATCACACTGTATAAGTGTGCTTGCTTACATCATAGGCATTTTCTGAAGTCATACATGCCTGAAATGCAAAGTTGAGGGCTGCTCTCTAAGCTATCCAAGATAAGCATGCTATAATATTCTGTGACTGTGGTTTCATGGTCATGTCACTCAGGTCTACTGTAATGCAAATGAACCAAAAAATAAACAGTGGACAAATTGTGCATCGAGCATGAATCCCTCTCCTTCTCCTAGACATCCCCGTCACTGGGGTTAGTGCCAGATGGGCACTGGAGGAAGGGATATGACCTTGTCTTACTACCCATATCTGGCAAAATACCCAGCACACCGATATTAGATGATTATTCAAAAACTACGCTTTACTGGGGGCAAAAGGGATTTTCACAGTATTCTTTGCCATTAGATATAAAAAGCAGCAAAGTATTCACTGTGAACTGTTAAGGGTCTCCGTGCATCCTATGTGTGTGGGGGAGGGGAAGGTGTAAATCAAACAGTGAGCGGTCAAGGGTGCCAAAGCTGGAAAGACGGAGAGTTGGCACTGTGCTGGCAACAAGCTGACTTTAGGGTGGTAGTGATGGGAGGGGGGATTCTTACCCAGCAAAGATTGTTGGAGTAGAGGGACCATATCTCAATGGCTCCTAAGCTGTCTGTATTATGCTAAGACATGTATCCTTGAGGGAGCATGGATTGGAGTTGAAAGTCACACAAGGACGGAGATTTAGCAGTGCCAATAAGAGGAGACCAGCTAGAAACTCTGGATGACATACAGCACTGCATCTGCATGAATTAGTTTAAAAGACTGGTGCTTACACTACTTGCTATTGCTTCACCTTATGAATAAATCTTTGCACACCCAACCACTAAATCCCCTTTTGCTATTTGCAGTGCATTAAATATGTTTAAAGTTGTCATTTTTTGCTATAAACTTGAAATCGACACCTTTTAGATGCATGGTTTAACAGGCTAATAAATACAGACATCTGTGATATGCTTGTGTTATCCCAGAGTTTAACTGCATGTGCTTCGATCGCCTTCATGTGATATATATCTCTGACACGAAGAGATGAATTACACCCTCAGCTCATTTCCCCCTCCTTCCCAACCTTTACACAAGGTGACCTTGCGTGGAACATAATTTACAGCTGAATGACATGTTTGCTGTTCAAACGTCTGCTAGGCTGCAACAACAGTGCTATGCCAGGGTTTTGAGACACCCCTTAGTGGGTCTTTAAAACTAAACAGCACAGTTGAAGAACTGGGGGATTGTATTCGTATGTCTTCCTAATGCTTTGTTTATACTGATCTTTCCTTTCTGTGATGAGGCTGGGAACAGTTACAGCATGTTTGTGTGGATCAACAAAGAACATATGAAATTTCAGTGCTTTCAACAACCTCCAGCTTATCTTTCTGTAAATTGTGAGCTCAGCCGCGACAGAGCTGAGGGATTTTATTGTGGATTCACTGCTGGAATAGAGGGATACGCTCCCTTGTAAAGCATTACTTCTATGTCTGCGCACCATATAAATGTAACAAAAACACAGCCACTAACACCACTAACTTCCTTGACTTCTCTTGTAGCCTAAATCACCGGCAGTATTGGCTGCACCTCTTCGTCCTGTCCCCATGCTCCACCAACCAGCAACTGATGATGTGAAATATTGATTTGCATGTCCACCCATATCACCACGCCTTGGCTTTGCTGTCAAGTCCATTTAGAAGAAGCCTCTTTAATGGCCTTTTGATGTCAATCTTGTGGCAGTAGCAAGAGCAGAGATACAGAAGAAAACAAATGCAAATAAGAAAAAAAAAGGATGATGTTGTGTAGAGATTCTCATAATCTTGCACTAGGTTTGAATTTAACGCAGCGCCACTGTATTTAGGGCGTAAACCTGCAGTTATTCATGCAAAGGGAATAAGTAGCTCAGTGCAGCAAATGAGGTTGTACACTATATTTCCCAATTAGTCATTTCAGCATGGATACACTCTTCTGCTTCATGTAAACAGCCAACAGCCTTGCCTCAACTTCGAAACACACACACTGAGACACACATAAACTGATGGGCTCAGGGATATACACAATGACGGTAAGAAATGCTACCTTATGAGTTGAAAACAGAGACAGGATGGCCTTTGCAAAAAACAAAAAAGCACGAGGTTAAAGGTTATTTTGTATTCACTGAGTGAGGGTCAGTGTTACAGCCCTGCTTCAGTAGTCTATAGACAGGTTTCGAGCTGAAATCTAATGCCACACAGAGACCACGTGAGACATAAAAAGATGACCTTTTCATGAACAAGATCTAAATGAAAAATCCATGTTAATGCCTCAACTCAAAACCCCTTTGGTCTTCTTTTGCAAAGCTGCTTTTTAGTTGTATTTCTCATAATAATGACTACTGCAGCCCATCCTGAGCAACGCAGTCTAAAAAAGAAAGTCTCAAATCAGCTGCAGTTGATAGCTGACAGGTTCTGTTTTCCACCCCCCTCCCCTCTTTCTCTCAGTGACTTTTTTGGAGGCAGCTTCAGTCAGACAGCAACAGTTCATCATGAAGCAAAAGAATCCAGTGGCCTTTATTCTCACTGCCGTGGTCACTGACACTGTGTGACTGGCAGAGCGAAGAAGAAATCTACTGAGACAACAGAAGGAGGCAGATGGGATGAGGGAAGAGGAGCAAAGATGGGAGGCTGAAAATAAGATAGACATGGTCTTGGGGAAATATGAAGGAGAAAGACCACATCAGCGACAATAAGAAAAACACTCCGAAGCCCACTTTGTGTCAGTATCAGGGCTTGCAAAATACACCAAAAGATAAAAGCCAGGGTATTCTCTGCTGTACCCTGAAGTGCACAAAGAGAGGTGAGTCACAACATACACTTGAACTAAGAGAGGCTAATTCAGTCGCAGCATTGATACTGCAGGCAGCATTGTGGAGCAGACTGATTATAGGAGAAGCAGGGAAGAAAAGGTAAAGAGAAAAGCAGGATTCATCCTCACATTCGCTGTGAAATCCAAACTCCTTGTTATAATGTCATTAGCTCATTGTGTGGACCACTTCTAAAGATTTGCATCATCCCCTCTAAACCCCCTGTTTATTTATTTATTTGCATGGGAAATATAGGTCATGTATTCACACAGACCATACATTTTTAATAGTTTTGCAGCTTAAACTCAAATGTCTGCAAGCAGCCCCTGTGAGTAAATCTACCACAGATGCGGGGTATGAATTAAGCACAAACAACACACACAGTGCTGAGCTGAGCAGAGCAGGTTGTCTTTTCAGAAGCCTGGGGTCTTTAGAAATGTGCCTGCTAATGTCTGCGGTGTGATGAAAGCGCTGTGTTTTCACAGTGTGTGCTATTATATTGAAAGTAAAGACAGAGGACTGAAACTAGTGCCTGTTACTCTACATAGTTGGTAAAATCCTTGATTTGATAATTAATTGCTTTGGATTGTGAAAACAGCAGCTAAATGCTGAACATTGGTAGTACGAATGGCGTGTGTATAATATGGACAAAATGATTGGCTAACCTAATGACAATACTTGTCTGACTCAGCCATAGATTATATCATGAGTATTAGTGTTGATCAGAAACTTCTTTTCTTGGAACCATGAAGGAGCCCAGAGGCTATAACTGTCCTTTTCGCTCCCACAGCATCTTCCATTATTTCCACTCTTCAACGGTATCACTAAAGAGAAATAGAGAAAGGCACTCTGTCTTGTTATCATTACCATCTTACATGTGTGTTCTGTCATATAAGCACTCTGAATCTGATAACCCCCTTGAGAAAACTTGCAAAACTGCCTCGACAAGGGCAAATGATCTTCTATGTGGCTATTCCAACCTCTGAAACTCACAGATTTGCTTGTACAAAGAGTCTGTTTGTATTGTCCATATGAACAAGACTAATGGCTGCTACCGGATTTTGAATATAAGTGGCTTTAATGCTTCACTAACAATGTAGTGCTTCTGTCAGAACAACATCTCTGTGGTATTTTGTTGACAGGAAGAGACAGGATTCATATCGTTGTCCAATTCTACATTTTACATTCATTTAACACAATCTGATCTGTGAAATGTGACCTTCCCATTGGAGAATAAGGGAATATTTCTTCTTTTTAAACAAGGTACCTGCCAGGATGCCACAATGCAATAACAAAGCAATAACTGTCTCATGACGATAACAGGACATAAATGAAAGAGGCGGTAGGATGGTAGAACTGTTTGATTCTTCACTTATTACCTTTCTCACATCAGCAGTTTGCAAAATGAGAGTGCATTTCAATTACTAACTATTTTCCCAGGATGGTTAACGCCCATTGCTTTCAATATCCAAATTGCACGTACCTCGGTTTGGTGCTTTTGATCTCATCAGAGATGCATCAATTCAAATTGTGTTTACTTCAGAATCTAATCTAATCATTTAGCAGAGACATTTAACTGCAAATAAAGAAATGTAATTGCATGGAAGCAGACACCTTTCAAAACCTAATGTAATATGTGCAACATGCAGTAACAATTTAGCAAGTTCTACAACCTCTTCATGCAAAAAGCACACATTTCTGACAAACAAACACCATTTAACCGTGGAAATATCATTATAAATTGAGCAATTTTTAGTTAAGCTAGAGAAAGATCAGTTTCTCACCCGAGTGGAGTTTAATTATTATATCTAGAATACATTAAAAGGGAAAAATCAATAAATGTGTGCGTTGCCAGTCAGACTAAAGACTATTGAATTAATTTATATGTAAATAATTTGTTTTATGCTCAGAAAAATTTATCTCCAGAGAGCAGAATTTAGGCATGACTACATTAACACATTAGTTTGGTTGTTTTATCTGTGTAATGCCCTGATTACAGCCTCTCGACTGGAGCAGACAAGGCAAACCAGTTCCTTCTATATTCAAGAGTTTTATCATATAAAAGAGATTATTTTCTTTTCTAATATGTATAATGACCATTCATAAAATAGTAACAGTTGAGCAAAATTTGTAAGTACACACTGAAGCAATTTAGGAGTCATGATGAAAAGTCATGATGATTTTGTAAATCATTTATAGCCTTGACCTGGTTTTGGAGGAAAATACATAATTTTATATCTTAAAAATTTCTTGACTGCGATGGACTGGCGAGCTGTCCAGGGTGTACCCTGCCTGTCGCCCAAAGCCAGCTGGGATAGGCTCCAGCTTCCCCACGACCCTGAATTGGATTTTATATATATATATATATATATATATATATATATATATATATATATATATATATATATATATATATATATATATATATATATATCAAGAATAGATCAAGAAATATTCATTCCTTCATGTATATATATATATATATATATATATATATATATATATATATATATATATATATATATATATATATATATATATATATACATATATTTAAGTAGACATTTAAGTAGAAGGATGCACTACTGATTTCCTCATCTCAAAAAATTCATTCAACACAAAAGGTAACAACAATGGTAGTTACACCACAACAAAAAATTTGAACGTCTCAATATCTCGTCATGTGCCCTTGAGCATCAATTACAGCTTGACAACGACGTCTCATGCTGTTCACAAGGCAACTTATTGCCTGCTGAGGCATGGCATCCCACTCTTCTTGAAGGGCAGCCCTCAGGTCATTGAGGTTCTGGGGTGCAGGGTTTCGAGCCTCTACACGACGGCTCAGCTGATCCCACAGGTTTTCAATGGGATTCAGGTCTGGAGAGAGTGCAGGCCATTCCATTTGAGGTAGACCAGTCTCCAACAGCCGTTCCCTGATGATGCGGCCTCGATGAGCAGGAGCATTGTCGTCCATGAAGATGAAATTAGGCCTGTGCTGTTCATGTAGGGGCACAATCACTGGATTAATGATGTTATTCAGGTAGTATGGGCTTGTCACAGTACCATTCACAAAGTGTAGGGCAGTTCTGTACCAAGTGGAACACCCCTGCCCACACTGTAACACCGCCACCACCAAAAGCTCGCCTGGTGACAACAGTGGCTGATGCATAGTGCTCTCCCTGACGTCTCCAACATCGTTGCCGGCCATCATTTCTGCTCAGTGTGAATCGACTTTCATCAGAGAACAGCACTGAGGCCCACTGGTTCCTCGTCCAGCGTAAATGCTCCCTGGCCCATGCAAGACGATGATGCCTGTGCCTGGTGGTGTGGTCAGGTACCCGTGCAGGTCGTCTAGCACGCAGACCACGCTGATGGAAACGGTTTCGAATGGTCTGACGTGATACTTGGGTGCCTCTCACCTCTCTTAAACGTGCCTGGAGTTGAGTGGCATTCATCATCTGGTTTCTCAGGGCAGTGTTCACAATGTAGCGGTCATCAGCATGGGATGTGGCCAAAGGACGTCCACTTCTAGGCCTTTCTGTGACTCTTCCAGTCTCAGAATATCTCTGTTGCAACCTGCTGATGACACTCTGTGACACTCCAAGCTCAGTGGCCACTTCTGTCTGAGAACGTCCTGTTTGAAGCATCGCAATGGCAAGGGACTGTTGTTCCATTGTTAGGTGTCGTCTTGGTCTCATGATGTCAAAATGTGAACAGCATGATGAGGACAACTGTTTAAACACCAGCTCTAATTGAACCAGGACATTTATTGGTCAATTCAAGGATCACACACCTGCTGTGATTTTTGCCGTTAAGCTCCTTGTTAGAGAACAGCAACTTGTGCAAAATTTATTGAAACATTTAACAGTTGGACATGTGCATTTAAAAGCTTAGAGAAGATCACATTAAGTTCACCTGTACAGGTTTGAATGCATTTTAGGCTTGTTGTGAAATTTCACCCAAAAGCTGAATATCCCTAACTTTTTGTGAATAGTGTATGTATGTATCAAGAAACATTTATTACATTTTTGTACTATATTAGTGGTTACTGACACCGTTTGTGGTTTATGAAGACCCAAACTCAAGACAGAAAGGCAGGAGGCAGACAGGTGCAGGAATAAGGCTTTAATAAAAAAAAAAAGAATAATAATAAAAGAAAAGTACCGAAAGACTTACAGAGGCAAAATTGAGGAAATATGATAATCTGGCAGCAACCAATGGGTATTTATTCACTAAGGAGGAGAAACAACTAAACAAGGAGCAGGTGATGGAAATGAGCTAATAAAACAAGGTGTACTGGTGAACAGGAAGCTAAACAAATACAAAATGAAAAATGACAAAATACTAATAATAAAAAAAAAGGAAGCCAGACAGGATGGAGACAATGAAAACCTTCAGGTCAGTAAAACAAATTCTACGGTCAAATATGTTGTTGAATAAACCGGAATAGGGTGGTAGATGGCAGAGTTCAGTGTCATGCTTTGTATGATGGAATTTGTGGAACATGAGATTGAGAATAGCGTACGTTCATGACAACATTTTAAGACGTTTCTGTATCCTGTTTGATGCAGAAAACAATCATGTTTTAAACTAAAATTCAATTTTTTCTAGAATGCAACCTTCACCTTTATGGATCCATTTTCCCTGGTGTCATTGGTTCAAAGTAAACACAACATCTCACAGTTAAATAATAAACTGCCAGTTTTCAGTTCATTATGTGGAGCTGTTGATTGTAAAAATAAAACCTGTAAAAAAACAAAACTCACTTCATCACTTTCCTGTGGTGCACCTGTGGCAAGATAAAACACCAGTAGGTCTACAATCTGCAGGGGAGCTTCACAATTACTGTTTTCTCTTAGCAAACATTATTTCTTCTGTTTGGTTCTTGGATTTTCTTCCTCACATTTTTTCTTTTCCAATTTTGGTATCTCAATGAGCTTTACCTTCAACCTGACAGGAGACTTGAGGGTAAAAGCACTTCAGTTATCCGTTCTTAATTTTTTTTTTTTTTGGGAGTGTTCCATAAAAAAAGTGATATGATTAAGTTTTATTTTACTTTGTGAGTAGTTTACAGTAAAGGGCTGAATTATTATTTACTCTTTTCCAGATTATATCAACAAAGACTGAGCAAAAAGTTAGTGGGTCTGATTATTCTATAGATCTGCTGATAACATCCTGTCAGAGGCCAGATTTCCACAGACACAAAACATATTTGGGTTGCATAGTGGCCTTCTAGTTAGGACCACTGCCTCACAGTAAGGTAGAGGTCCTAACAGGTTTTTGATGTTTCCCTGCTGCAACACACCTGGTTCAATTAAATTGTTCTTCAACAGCTGGTTGTCAAGTTCAGCAGCAAAGTCTTAGTGACCCATGTGTCAGGCGTGTGTCTTGCATGGTAACATTGAAAGCGTGCAAGATACTCAACAGGTCCAGAATAGGTGACCCCTGCTTTAAATTGTTCCCAGGAGTGAATGTGAGGGTAAGAAGCTGTTTGTTGTTGTACGATGGTGGACTGGCAGCATGTCCAGGATGTGTCCTGCTTCTTATCTAATAGTTTTATGATTCAGTCTTAACAGCAAACAAGAGTTAGCCGGAACAGACGGGAAGATGGGATCATCAGAGGAGATGGAGAAATGATTCACTTAAATGTTGTAAAAAAAACATTTCCAGTTAACCACTCCCATTATGTATTTTGCAGAGGATGTGTATATTTTGGGATCCGCATATGCCCAAATAAGAAGAGAAAAACTCACCCATCCAGCTAATTTGTGTGTATTTACAATTTTTGCCATGGTACAAATCTGTAATATTCGTGTGTAATTTAGTGTAGTTTTAGTAGCTTGGACACCAACAGCCCAACAAAAGCCTGTTTAATGGTTTCTAAAGAAACATTTATTATAAAAATATAGAACAAATAGTAAGAAACAGCAGCATGAAATAACACCTTCAGAATCCATCTTTCTCTATTCAGAATACACAATATTGAAAGTGTCACTAATCCGTAACTCAACAAAGGATGACATAATTGTGTAAATATTTACATTGGTTTTTTTATACTTTGCCTCTGGGGCATGCTGAATGCATGTAGCATCCCAGCTGTTGCAAAAACAAAATTTGATTTAGGCCAGCAGGTTTGCAGTTTATCGGGTTAAAGTATAACATCATTATTGTCATGAGGTAGCGGGAGCAGCTGGAGTGGAGGCATCAGTAAAACGGGAGACAGGAGATTGCCAGGATAAAGCTTGACACTCACGCATGCATTGTTGAACTGGTGATCAGATTTGGCCTGCATTCTGTCTGAAGGCAAATAGCAGCAGCATCCCATAAAACTGAAACACTTGCTTTATGTCCAAACTGCACAAATTGCTTGTAATTTTCATGTGTAGCTTGAACTGTGACAACTTTTTGTTTGTTGTTTATTCTATACAATATGTTGTAAAATGCAATGTTTGCTCTGTAAAATCTCAATAAGTTCTTTGAAGATTCACTCTTTAATAAGACATTCACTTAATTTTTTGAAAGTCCTGCAGTTATGAATGTTTGGCATTGTGGGTGACTGTATGGGTGAGTATGCATGACTATATATTCTAATCAGTGTGAGCACAACAGTAAAATAGCAAGGATGACAGGAGGACCAACAGCACATTGTGGCACATCAGGGACAGCTGGATGTTGTCAGGCAACTGATGGAAATAGGCTGGTTGCAGCTCACAAACCCCTCCCGCTTATAAATCAGCATTACAGCAGTCAGAGATTGAATACAGCAGCAAAAAAAATCCACAACATTGACTGTTATACATAAAAAAATACTATCCAGCAAGCAGGACTTTGTTTCTGGTGTTACTCTTCCAGCAGTATAGCAATTGTTACTTAGTCATAATCTCACAGTGAATATGCACAAACTCCGTTTAAATTAGCCAAGTGTAAATATAAAACAACTACAAAATGATTATTTTATTTCAACCTATTAAGAATTTCATTTTCTGTATATTCCTTTTTATTGGATGCACATCCTTTAAAATCGAAAAAAAAGTGCTGCTCAGCATGAAAAATCCTCTATATTTACTCTATAGCATGACAAATATTTGTCTGTCATCCTGTTCTGATCTCTTAAGTCTGAAAGTCTTCTGTGTCTGTATGTTGCAAGTGAGCTGCCAGGCATTTACGCCTCCCACATGGGCTGCACCACATTCTGACATCTAAAATTCAAGCTAAATTGTAGTATGCAATTCCAAGTGTAATATCAATCTCATTACTCGTCTTTAGTTCCAATTCAGAAAGAAAATTAAGTTTAAGGGTCTTAGTCAGTTGCTTTTGTTAAAGAGTGAAGTTGAGCATCAGTAAGAACATGAAATGAAAAATTTGACACTATCCCCTGTTGTTCAATGTAACTCCGTTTCATTGAAGTCAGTCACTTGTGGTCCCACATAAACCTCAGAGACAAGATGAACGCCAAGAGAGCAAACAGTTCTAAGCTATTTAATGTTTCCTGCTAGGCAAATATTACGTCAACAAATGCTTCATATTTGTATTTGAGCATAATCTCATTTTCAACCATGCCATGGAAAAAAAAAATCTTAATTAAAACAAACCATAATCCATCATTCGCTGCTGACCTTTTCAAAAGTTTGCTCAAATTGTTAACCTAATTGTGCTGAGCAATTACCAGATGCCCTGAGGGTGAGCACGCACAACAAAGGACAAAAAAGATCTTCGGTTGACAGTTTAACTGGCACAGTGCACGTTAAATTTACATGCATGTGAAAGTTAAGTTACAGATAGGGCTTTTCCATTAACCCTGTTGAAACCAGAACTGAAGCATTTTTGGATGCTTGTCTAAGCCGAACCTTGATTGCATTAATTTCTGCTGCTGCATGACAGCAGGAAGACTACAGTTCTGACTGTTGGCGACACTAACAGAACAGTGACATTCTTCATTTGTCTTTTTTACCTTTAACTCATTTTGTCTGTGCTGGAGTCTGTTTTTTACTTTTTAATTTTTTTAGTTTCATTCCTAAATGTTTGTTTTGTTTGTGTACCCAGCTCTGAGCAAAGCAAAGGCACATCATATCATGGAAGATGAATCCATGCTTTTTGTTTGTTTTGATTTGATGCTGAAACCATGGGCATCAAATCAAACGCTGCTCCAACAGAAGGCAACAACAAGTGAGCTACTGTATATTTAATCTGGAAGACTTGCTCAGTGATGCTCTTCTTCTGAATAGTTGGTCCATTGGCCCTTATTGGGCCACAAATGCCACCTAGAGGGCCACAAAACACAGAGATGGGTGAGAATATCGACATTGGTATCGCCTATATTGTCTTCAGTATCAGAGATCGGCAACTCCACACCAAATTAAATGATTATTTAAATAACAGGCGTGGGAGAAGACAATCTGTTTTAAGAACAATATGATGCACAATACTTATTTGTTTTGTATAAAAATGAGAAACATGAAAAGTGTGAAAAAGTTGTCGTGATGCATCATCATCCAGGTTTTTACGTTTGCATTTCCCAGCAAGCTAACATGATAGTTATTGTGCAGAAAAATAATGCATTTTAATTTCACAACAGAGATAACTCCATAATCTCTGCAATTAAATATAAGAGGGAAAATATCAGTATCAGTAACAGAATGAGTATGAGTCATCTGAAAAATGAGTTGTATATTATCGGGCATTTCAGTATTTCCGCCAAAAATTCTACATCATGCATCAAAGCAAAAGATGTTCAGATTGGCATGCGTGGGCCATGGGGGCCATGAACTGCACAACTTATAAGTTGTGGATAAAAGACGCATATCTTATACATAAACCTTGTATCTGGTGTAGCTGTTAGTGTATTTAACATCTACTATAATGTCATCTTAAAATTCCTTCTTTTTTTTCAATTTTATGTTTTTTCCAGGGATTCTGGGTATTATCTATTGAGTGAGAAGCTGTAATTGTCATGTCCCTGCTTGACCTGGCAGCAGTCTCTGGGCGTGTATCTGGGCGTGCCTTTTTTCAGGTGTCTGTTTCCAGCAGCTTTGGCACAGCTGAGGGTGATCTCCTCATTACCCGCAGCATATATATGCTTTTCTGGATCACACACCTCTGTTGGATCGTTGCTTGCACTCTTGTGGTAAAGTGTCTCCTACAGGTTTCCTATTGACGATCCCTGTTTTTTTTGTGTGACTAACCTGACTCCGACTCTGCTCAGAAGTCCTGCCTGCCTGTCTGTCTGCCAACCCATCCTGATGCCTGCACAGTATTTTTGTAAAAAGTCTTTGTGTATTTTCTAAGCATCACGTTTGCTGTTGGGACCTCTCAGCTTCTTTTAAGACAGAAACGGCACCATTATCCCTATTTCTGAATAGTAAATTACCTTTAAATTAATTCTTGGATCCAGGAAGAGATCTGGTTCACATCCAAAATCTAATCACTTCTGGTTTTTTATTCCATGGTTCCTGAAAGTTTTATCAAAATCCATCCATAATTTTCCAAATTATGTTGCTTACAGCCAGACAGACTTACACCACCAGAAACATAACCTCTGTCTTGGCAAAGGTAACAAATAAAATGTTAATTATGTAATAAAATGTTTGTTTTTCACTGCCATCTGCTACAATTTAGAAGCCACAGATTTTTTATATGTCCTTATATTATCCTGATTAGTGTCATGTTGTTTGTATTGCTGATAATAAATGTGGAAAAGGTCACATCTTATCCTTCTGGGCTGTGCTGCTAAAGCTTTGGAGAAATCATGAGAAATTAGCTACGAGAAGGTTAAACCATTCACTCCCATCTCAGCAGTAGGTAATTAGTGTAAATGAATAAATGTAGGTGGTCGCAGCATACACTGGAATCACATTGAAGTGAAAAATGTAAATGTTAATGTGGTGTCAGAGATTAAACTGAGAGAAGAGGACGGGAAGCGGTCTGGGGTAGGAAAAAGGATTAAGAATCGGCTTCGAGGGGCTTTTCCCATGTGCTCCACCGAAGCATATCTCGTTTTTGGCTTTCCACAGGTTTCTATAGGGACTGTTTTCATTCAGTTCAGACAACCCAATCTCCTCTCTGACCTTCTCCTGCCCAGCAGTCTCTGCCGATTAACACATACACACTGGGTGCACACACAAACAACAGCACAACTTCATCATTACATGTATTTGGATTCTAAGACTGCTTCCCTTAACCTGCAGAATGACCACTATGCTGCAACAAACATTTATTTTTTCTATTTCAAGAGAAAAACGTTTAGTAGCCTTATTGAATTTGCATTAATAAGATTATCATTACCTCTATCAAGAATGTTATGTCTTTGCTGGTATTTGTCACTTAAAAACTTTACCTAAAAACTACTGGACAGATTTTCATCATTCTTTTTCAGAGAATTGGTCTTAGACTAACCCTTTATACATTTTTGGGATTGAAATTCTGATCCTGATCTTCATCTGGATCTGTGAATTTTTTTTTAAAAGATTCTTCATTATTGCAAGATGGTTCCAAAAAGACATTAAAGTTAGATCTCAATCTGGACAAAATCCTAGATACTACAACAGGAAAGAATAAAGGATCTTTGGAATTTTCATCACTGCAAGAGAACAAATTAAGATATAAAAATGCAATAAATACCACAATATAGCCAAGACACAGTCAATTTGTTATCACTGGGTCTAGGATTTGTGTATACATGTATAAAAGAATGTCAAACTAGCGCAAAGGAGAGAAATCTCAATATAGGTGAAAATGAGCTGCTTGTGGGGTTCTGCACTCTCAAAGTGCTTTTCCAGTTTAGCATTAGCATGACATGCTGTGGCAGACTGGTGACCTGTCCAGGATGCACCCTGGCTCTTGCCTGCTAATTGCTGGCATGACTCCAGTTTCCCTGTGACCTTGCATTAGACTAAGTGGTATAAACATGAATAAATGAAAGAATTTGTTTAAATGTTTTTTGTCATTTTTTTTAAACAAATGAAATGATTTGGTTAACTAACCACATCTTTGTTGTCAAAGAAAGAAAAAGGAGACATCTCTGCATTCTCTACAAAAGAAACCTCATTACAAACTATTTCCGTATCTTTTTCCATCTGTCTGCCCTCGCTCTCTATCCTCCCTGTGCCTACATGTGCCTGGTCAGCACTCTGCTCTTCGGGGGCTTTTTCAGTGCAGCTTAAACATGTGTGGAGACTGTTTAGATATTCATCTGCATATTTATCACAATCTGAGGCAGTACAAACATTCTGGCATTATGCAGTTCTAATATGTATAAGCAGATACAGTAGGCTGCATGTTAAGATGTCTGGCTGTCTTATGTAAATACACAGATTTATGCATCTGCATGGGTTGCAGACATGTTAAATCATATCACAGGATGAACCATATGGTTAGCCTTTTCAGCACCAGAGGGACTCCCACCAACACTATAACAGCTTTGTCAACACATTTTGCTCCATATTTCAGGCGCAGCCAAGTCTGGTACATTCTGCAGGAATAAGTATCAGTGTTCCTCACAAGTCTGAGATCTCTAAATAGCTGATTCTATAAGACAAGCACCCACTGACTGACTGTCATTATGCAAATCAGTGAAATCATCAGCTGGTGTGGTGTTTGGTTGGAAAGAAAAGCTGCATAATTTAAACTGCACTGATTCAAGTATTTTGAATTCAACTTCTGAGTGATGATGCTGGCGAGGCTGCGAAAGTGAGAATGAGGACAACAATGTCGACTCGCAAGAGGTATGGGATGCAAGTGCCATGACGATAGAATAAATACAACAGAAACATTTCACAAGGATGCTGTGATATACTTGTCAAAAGCTTGATATTCACAAACCTGAATAGCAATCACCAATGAGCTGGAACAACATCTATGGAACACCAGATGCCAAAGCTGTTGTGTCACGTTCACGTTTCACTTGTTATTAACACACAATAGCTGACTTCTAGGGCATATATTCTGTCTTGAAATAATTCCTTTATAAACTCCCATATTAATAAACTGTACAAAGCTAAGGGTTCTTGCTACGTTAAAAATGATTTTAAGAACTTTCTCAACATTTTTTCTCAAAGCTCTCACTTGACAAACAAATACAACTGAGTGACAAGTCCTGAGACTTAAACACATATTTCTGCCTGCAAAAGTGTTAAAACATTCCTGGATATATTTACCCATGCATTTAAATTATGCAAAAATGAAGATTTTTAATCCAAGCAGTGCCTGGATGCTGTGTAAAAATCATTTTGAACTTCAAACCAGAACTTAAAAATGGATCCAAAACTTTTACTGAATATTTTAAAGCAGCTGTCTCCATGAGTGTGCACTACAAGACTTGCACAGGTTACTGCACTGTAGTTCTTCAGAATCCATCCTTATTCTGAGTTTTCCCTTACATTTCATGATTTATTTCAGTTGATATGTCAACAGGGGTGTGAGATGATGTCCAACCTGTAGTCATGGTTTCACATGATGTCATTAGCTATTGGCATCAGCTTGGTACCAAATACAAGGACAGCATGCTTGTAACTTACCAGTATCAACAATGAAACAGAATTATGTATCATTCTCTACCTCATGTACTGACGGGACACTCCAACTTGTGCGAGATGTTGACATTTTTGCATTTTTGACTCTCCACGGCTTTGGTTGTGTTTCAACAGGATTTTGAGTTTCTACCATAAAGTGATACAAAATGTCTCAAAAACTGAATGTATCAGATAGGATTTGTTTGGCTTTATGAGTTAAATGACAAGGCGCCAGAGAGTAACTACTAGTTGGCTGTTTGCATTCAATTAGCAAACCACTAGATGGGAGTATTTCTCACACACAGGGGCTTTAATGCAGAGGAAGCCTTGATGAGTACATAAAAGAAAAAAAGAGAAACAAAATCATAATAATACATTGCAAAAATATGGATAAAGCCATATAAAAGGATTAAATAAAAAAAATAAAATAAAAGCAAACAACAGTCCAGAGAAGTTAAAAGATGTGCAGATTTAATCTCTTGAACTATATTAAATAATAATCCTTATGAACTTCAATCCATGAAAATGATTACCCGAAACATTGCAGATTTTACATTTGATCTTTTATTTCTCCTTTTAAATCCCCAAAACTGTGAAGATTTCTGCATCCCACTGAGTGATATGACTTCCAACTGAAACTATAAATCTTTGTCTATCCTGAGGTCCTGAAATATGAGCTGTCCCTTCCAGGACATTAGGTAGCTCAGTCTTTTCTCCTTTGTGAACAAAGTGACCTTAACCAGAAGCTGTAATATGCTTGATTTTACTACTGATGTTTGAGTTTTGCCCCACAGTACAAAGGAAATATAACTGTTTTTCTCATGAAATTGAGCTTTTAAAAAGTCAAAATTTGAACAAAGTTGAATTCATAAACGGAATATATGGAATTAACATATTAAAAAATTGAAATTCCTATTTCAATCTTGGATATAGTTTAACCCTCAGTATACATACAGAGCATTGTCCACGGCAACCACTTCACAAGAAACACTGCAGGTAAATTCAGCTTGTGTTCTTCTTATGGTTTCTGCAAGCATGGGCAGCTGCACTGTCTCCTCTTAGCTCCTTAGAAAACAGTAAGTAATAACTATTAAGTTTCCATGAGTCTGACATGTGAGCATGTGTGACCAGAGAAGTTCGGTAACCAGTTTATTAACAGGTTTCCTCCCATTTAATATCATATCAGTCTTACTGTTCCAGTTCCATCACAAGTTCTTGAACTGGGAAACTGTCAATAGGATGTTTTTACATCAAAATGGTTTTATCTATGAGGCTGCACAGTGGCACAGTGGTTAGCACTGTGGCCTCACAGCAAGAAGGTCACTGGTTCAATCCTTGGCTGGGGAGGGGTTTGCATGTTCTCCCCATGTATGCATGGGTTCTCTCCAGGTACTCCAGCTTCCTCCCACCATCCAAAGACATGCATGGTAGGTCAATTGGTTACTCTAAATTTTTCCCTAGGAAAAAAGAGGGGGCATGGTGTTGCTGAGAGTACTGAATAACAAGCAAGATTGGCCATGTTGAACAACTGACACTGACTTGTTTATATGTTGCACCGCTGCTGCATTATTTGGATGGTAAATTAGCAGGTGAGTGTGTAGACCAAGTGTCATTGTAGAGCAATAAGGTTGCTTTGCACACAGTTGGTAAATGGCTTTATCTTTGTTTACTGCAATAACATTTACACTGTTTAATTCAAGATATTTTTCCGTTCCCCAGAAATTATTGGATGTGAAGGATTTGCTCCTTAGTTTCCTCCATTTTCACAGCAATGAAGTAAACAAAACCTTAATAGGATGTGGATTAAGATATTTCATTCGTATATTTTCCCTGGGAAGGTTTAAAAGGAACCCATAAAAACGACTGATATGGATAATCATTCTTTATAAAGTGCAATTCAAAATATTTCATCATGCATTGACCTTCAAGTTTGAAAGATCTGGCACTCCTCTTTTATTTGTTAAACTGTCACTGCAGAGGAGCAAAGTTGTGGGTGTGTCCTTTGTATTTGATTAGAAAACTTTGCTGAAATAAAATCTTAACATGTCAGATCTGTAGACATAATATCAAAACTGTCATATTTAAATATACTTAAGAGCCAGTTACTTAACAAGTCAGTGAGCGAGACAAAAATGCTGTGACAGACAAAAATAATTTGAAGAGCAGCAAACTGCATCATCAAATGAACAGTGGAGCACATGTAAAGACTTTTCACACCACACACATCAAATTTAATCACAACAGTGAGGAAGTTATATTTGACAACAGTCAGAAGCTGAAAAGTGAGCAGAAAGTGTGTGGGAGCCAGCATGTGATCATGTAGTGGGCCAGGGTTAGAAGGTTATCTCTACAGTGTCATTACTGTGTCCACACACTCAGCAGCAGCAGCATACACACACAAACACATAAGCAGCCGCTTGATAGATGTAGGCTATATAGATAGACTTATCGACAGATACATGCGGGCTACGTGGACACAGGAATGCAGCTATGCGGAAGTGGTTGTTCTTGTGCATGGTATCCAGAACAGCTTCTGGCTTCTGCTGGCCTCCTACACTTTCTGATTTTTCTGTGCTTTCCCGGCAAGTAAAATTACCCTCATACATCTTCTGAGTGTGACGTATTGATTGTAAGCCAAAAGAGAGACTATCATCTCATCTGTGCTGTTGTTGCCTTTTCTGGTCAGTCAAAGTGTGTTGGGCTTTTTTTTTTTTTTTTTGGCCAAATTAGAATTTTAAGTTGCTCATACAGTACATGATTATTGTTTTATTTTTTCCTTAAGATCTTTTCAGTGTGCCATCTCTAAAAAATGCAACGTTGGCAAAATCTGAGAAGCCTTGCAAGAGGAATGCCACAGAAGTGGATGTAAAGGCAGGAAAAATGGAGAAGCAGTGAGGTGTAAAAGACAGTTTGGAGAAACCACACATAAACAGACATGATCTTGTATGTGGGTATTTACTTTCACATGCATACACACAAATACTCACGGTGTTCCTGTGACTGGCTGCCAGCTCTCTCAAAGACCCCGCTGACTAACAGTTCTCTTTTTCAGGATTTCTAAGCACCATGTCTGGGCAGACGCCATCACTTCCACCCCTTCCACCTGTCAGGTGCCCTTGCACACTTTAATGGTGGCAGAAGAGAGGGAGGGATGTGGGGAAGGTATGTCTGTGTGTGTGCATGAGGGAAGGGGGGTGAACAGTGGACGTGCTGCTGGATCGTGTCCCTGCCTCCGTGTGCCAGCCCTGCATCACAGTTCATTTCGCAGCCTCCTCTCCTCCGCTGTGCTCAGCCAAGCCTCTCAGCAGGTGTCTCTCTGCAGAAGAGTTCTGTCACCACACAAGCCTGCATCTCTGTGCAAACTTAGAATGGCAAGCAGCCACCTCCACAGCATAACTAATGATCTCAGCATTCAGAGAGTTTTGCAGAAAATTTCATTAAATCTCACAACCAAACCGCATTCATTTATTTCTGTCACTTCATTAAAAGGGTTTAAAATATATATAAGTAAAATACAAAGAAAATTACCATGGAACTGCAAATCAATGTATGTATCGAGTGCATGGCAAGTTGTGCTAAAATTCAGGAAGATGTCTTTTTTTTTTTTTTTTTTTTTTTTTTAAAATGAGCACCATGATATAAATAACTGGTTATTTTTGCTGTGTTGGCTTTTTCAGGCTTTTGCTCATGCACTGCACACAATCTGCATTTAAAGATGATGGAGCCCTGGCATAACTACTTTGAAGATAAAGGTATTTCATTGCATATTATCTTCAAGAAGCAATCACCAAAGGCACAGCTGGACTTCTTCTGCTTTTAACCTCACCTTTTGAAGTTTACACACCAATGCTAAGGCAGTGCAAGGTCTTAGAATATGAGGAAAATGTTTCAACCTGTACTTACTTCAAAATACAAACACATTTAATATATTCCCTCATCCCTAAATCATAAACAGGTGACTACTATACTATACTATATATTAAACTGAGGTTATATCATGAGATCAGAATAATTATGTGTGTTTTGTACACACATTACATGTTGTACACATGTGTCAGCATGTGTTTGTTTCAAAACTGATTGCGTAAACATATACAGAAAAATAGACAATTAGTACTACTAAGTACTACTGGCGTCTGTTGAATACAATATTAATTGTTGTGCTGATTCCAGTTACGTTAATGTTTTGCTTTTCTATGGAAATGGGGGACTGTGCTGACAAAGTGTGAGACAAAGGTGATGTTGACGCTGTGACAACGCCATCATTACTTCCTCCTCTCACTCCACCTCTGAATGTGTGAATAACAAGAATCCACTTTGTGCTGATGAATGGGGGGGGTGGGGTGCAATTAAGCCATTTAGAATGATGTATAGTGACATCCTATTTATCAAATACTGAACACAACTGCTAGACCATGATGTCAGATAAATCACAAAACTGCTGATTTAATCTGTGTGTTTTGTCACTGTGTATTGCATTTACATCTTTAACCTAGAAATTTTAATTCAGTGATGACGAATGATCCTACATTTTTTATGGAATAAAAACAATCAATACAACAAAACAAAAGGGCATTTTTCTCTTACAGTCATCATTGTTTTTTATGCCTGCATAATACAGTTTTGTTCTGGTGTTGCTTGTGGATGTGGTTACCAGGGTAACATCTCTAGTGGCCTGCAATTTTAGAGTATGGTGCCCTGTAATTCTGGCTCCATGTTGCCATAGCAAATTTTTCTGTTCTACAGCACACACTGTATCAGGGGGCTTAGTGGGCTAATGCTCCTCAGTGCAGCAAACACTGAGACAGTTAATTAGGGTTTATGGAAAAATCAATATTGTGACAGTGGTTCAAGAAAGACTTTCTCCATTAAATTCATTTATCTAATCCTGCACTTTTGGTCAGTTTTAGTTTCAATATTACAAATATACAGCACATTGTACACACAGGCAAACTCTATATAACATCACTAACAGTATTATTATGTTGCAACATTTTTTATATTGATTTGAATATTGTAAAAATGAGCATGCAGTAACTGCCCTCTTTACGTAGTGTTGTTGTGAATACGTCACTGTCAGTTGCAGCTGTTAATTGTCTGGACTTGTTTGTTTTGTTGTCTGGTAGAAATATTGAAAATTATGAATAAAAAAAGAGATTATGACGTAACAGAAGTAGCACTAGCAAACAACCACATAAACAGATAAAACACAGGATGTTTTTACAAAATATAACTGCATTTAAATTTTATACCACCTTCTTTAAATATTTCAATGACATTAAAATAATGGTCCAAATGTAAAATGTGCATAATATCCATGGCTTAATGCACTTTCCTGAAGCAATGACAGCAAAAAATGCAAACCTATCTCTGTTCCTTTTTTTTTTTTTAAAGAAGCAGTCATTTGTACTTATATTTGAACTGAAATTATCAAAGATAGAGAAAAATGAGTAAATTGAACTAAGTTGCATGGTTTGAATTTGAATATATGAGATTTATTCTAGTCGTAAACCTGATGTAATCTGCTGGAAAATTTTTACAGGTTCAATCCAAATCTTCAAGTGAATAATAGACCATAAATTTACTGTCTGCATAAATTCATCACATACTAATTTAGTAAACACAAAATCATTGCATGATGCATGAATTATGCTAATTCTGCCCTTAAAAAGAGCATGTAAATTTACACTACCCTTTTGACTGATACCAGAGCCTACATTTACTGAAGTGGCAGTCGAATGCTGTGGCTTCAGGTGAAGGAAAGAGGAGAAGTAAAGCTGTGGATGAATATATCATTCTTATGGGGCATGGCTGTCACTTTAATTGAGACGTAGCCTCATTGCATATTCAAGTAGGTGCTGCACTAAGATGCATTAGCCAATCATGAATGCTGCCTGCTCCCATTGGCTGAGCTCTGGAGAGAGGTCTAAACTATGCTGAGAGGGGGTGGAGAGGCAGGGGCTCTCCATCTCTTCTGCTCTCTCCCATTCAACTCCTATAGTCAGCAGAACGAGTGGCTGAGCAGAGCAACACAGCATCCACAGCTACAGCATCCTGCGGATGCCTGCTCTACGGAGGAGAGGGAGGGAGAAAAGAGCCTGCGACGTAGATTCACAGATGAAGAAAGACAGAGAGGAGTAAAGAAGCACAGAGGGAATAAGAGTGCAAAATGAAAGGAAGTGAGTAAACACCGCTGCCTGAGGACCACTGCAGCTATACTAAATCTGGAGCTGTCAGGGCAACCCTCAGAAAGCCAGTGAGTGAGAGAGGCAAGGGAGCAGAGGAGAAAAGAAGTGATTTGAAGAGCTGATCTCGTCACTCCGGACAAGCAAGGATGGGAACCCCGAGAGCCTCTCTGTCGGCAGATCACGCTTCACACAGGAGTTGCCTCTTCATATCATCAGTCTGAACCTGTTTCTTCAGAGGAGTGATAAAACGGAGCAAGGTCTATCCTGATAGTTCCCTCAAGGTTGTACAAACATCTTAAAGGATCTCCAACTGCTGCGCCACTCAGTACAGCGCAGGTCCCTGCTGTCCTCTTCCGTCTTCAGTTCTCCATCACACCTGCCTGATCCTGGTGGATGTCTTCTCTGCATGCAATCCCACTGCTCAGCAGTTGAACACACTCATGGTGGATGCCAAGGGAAGGAACATGAAATGTCTGACTTTCTTCTTAATGCTTCCTGAATCTGTGAAAAGCAAGTCAAGCAAAAGCTCCAAGAAAGGGAATGTCAGTGGCAGCTCCAAGCTGCCCCCTGTTTGTTATGAGATAATCACTCTCAGGAGCAAGAAAAAGAAGAAGATGGCAGCAGATATTTTTCCCACCAAAAAGCCAGCATCCACCACCACGGTGCAACAGTACCAACAGCAGAACCTCAACAACAACAACACTATACAGAACTGTAACTGGCAGGGACTTTACTCCACAATAAGAGAGAGGTAAGCCAAACTATTTATGATGATGCAAACCAACTCCATTCATGTTACATTGGGTAAATATTAATTTATGTAATTGCGATTTAGAAATTTCTACTTAAGTGCAACGGAGCTCAATTTCAAGGCATATTTTCCAAACACACTAAATTAAATCACAAATCCCTTCTATGTGCCATTACTTTTTTTTTTTTTTACCCATTAAAGAGTAAATGCCTGAATGAGAAGGATGGTGTCTTCCCTGCCCTGCCTGCAGTCTGTTGGGCGACCTTCTGTTTACACCCTCTCCTGCTCCTACAGACTTCATCGCTCTGGCTGAGCAGAAAGCCGACAGGCACCAAGTGTGTTTAATATACACAACAGACAGAAGCTTAATCTGCACCAAAAGCAAAATATTTACCTTGGCCTATCAGTAAAAGGCGCCAGCTGTCCAGAGACTAATGTGTGCTTTCTGACCTGGCTTTGTTGTCTCTCCAGAACATCATGGGGCTGTTTATCCACCCCTGTGACAGGTTTCACTACTCAATTATATATGAACACAGCTTTATTGTTGTTCCCATTCTTTCACAGTGGAGAATTTCCATTGACTTCACTGTTTTCTTTCCTTATCCCTATGTAAGAAATAGTTGTACAAGACAGTATGTGTGTTGGTGTGAGACAGTTTATATCTAGCAACTGGGACAGACTACACAAAATTCTTGTTTATGAAGTTATCGCAATTATTACAGACTAGCTTCACTATCTAAGAAGAATTTCCAGTAATTTGTTTGTGTTACCGTTACTTTAAAAAGCATGCATTGATCCACCAAAACTGCTTCTAATTTATCCTCTTTATCTTCTTTTTTTCTCTTTAGAAATTCTGTAATGTTCAACAATGAATTGATGGCAGACGTTCACTTTGTTGTGGGTCAACCTGGACGGACACAGCGGCTGCCAGGACACAGAGTAAGAATTTATCAAGCAGTAAAATCGCAGTTGCAGACGAGGAAAATGAATGAACATGGGATCGGCCAGGCTGGCCCATTGTTGTTCATATCATACAAACATAGATATAATCTACTTCAGCGCTAACAGGGATGGAACTGAAGTCCTTTGTGCTCTGCTCTCACTTCCGTGCCATGTGTCTTTTCGAGACAGTCCTCAATTATTTATGTAAATGAGGCTGAAGGAGAATGAGTGACGGAGGAAAGGAGATCCTTCTCAGCAGTCATCTCACACATAATGCATCGCCTTTGTCTCTGCTTTTCAGAAACTGCTCTGCAATTAAACAACTTTTAATCCTCCACAGCTGACAGCACACATTTACAATGATAAGACTCAGAGTCAGACGCATTCAACTTTTGTGCTCATTTACTTCATTAGCATTTGAATTTTGGATTAAAAGATACCATTATACTAATATAAATTACACTGATTATTGTAATTGTTCACATTCATCCTGCTTTTATCTTCTGTAACCTGAAGGTTGTATTCCTGATTTCTTTGTGTTGTCCGCTCTATGACTTTATTGCTTTTTCAACATGTTCACATAAATGATTAAGTTCTACATTTGCCAAGACCATGTGCCTCATCGCAAAGCACTTTATTCCAACCCTATTTGAACATCATTATAATATTAACAAAAAGCTGGTAAGTGATTTTGCAGACTTGAATTTGGTCGCAGTTATCCATTCAATGCCCACAAGCCAGAGACCAGCTCTGCACTGGTCCTTTTTTTTTTCTTTTGTTCTTTATATGGGACCCGAATGAATTATATATATGACTGGTAGCTGCAGAGCACTTTGCGCATTTAGAGAAAGCCGTTATAGAAAGACAATTAGGAGGACTTGACTGCACTTTATGCTGGGACATTATTACCAATGAGATTTGATGGGTTTACAGCTATTTCTATGGCCATTTGGCAGAAAATACATATGCATTATGATTTTGTTATGTTTATGGGCATTATTTCCTTCGAATAAACAGGAAAAAGTATAATACCCGATTATGCAACAAAAAACTGTCCCATGAAACCAGTGTGTCAGCTGAACTGCTTTATGTGAGAAGAAACCACCCTCACAACTTTATTTCTATTTGACTTCTTTGTAATTTACAGATATTTATTACATAAAATTGTTTCCACGCGGATATCCACCAACACTTATTTGTGCCACATGAACACAAACTTAACAAAATCCAAGCAGATCAACAGAATTTATGCCTTCTTCACAATGCTGATTAAAAATAGTGTTAAGTGCTCATTGACTGAAAAAATTACTGAAAAAATATTATCAGCATTGTGTTGCATCTGATTTCATCATAAACTCAAATAGATCATTTTAGTAAAATGAATTTGGCAGCACTCTGTTCAATGTTGAAATTTACCCTCCAATCCTCGAGGATGGGAAGGTAACATAATATAAGGTTACATACTATAAAATCAGCAGATGAAATAGCAACACAGTCATCGTTCACTTTTAAATATAATAATTATATATATATATTTGTGTCTATTATGAGTGTATTTCAAGCATCCTCCAACCAAATGGTTTGCAGTTGACGAGCAGATACTGCATACATTCAACACATTCAAATGTCACTTTGTGATACTGATAATATGTGTTCATCCATTTCTGCTTGTTTAGCAGTACTCAGATAAAGACTTACAATCATGTAATAACATCTTAAGAACACCTTAAGAACAGGTCTCTTTTGGGTCTAAATACCAAATTATTCATAAAAGGTGGTAGGTGACTGTGACAAAATGGACACAACCTCTGTGTTTGTTCTTATATTTTGTGATGTTTACCTCATTTATAATTATTCAAATGTCTGACTTCCTGTGGTTAACTAATCAGCAGTAAAGCCTTTATTTGCAGTCACAGCAATAAAATGCATCTTATCTTTTATAACAAACTCTCAGCATGCCTCTCCTGGGATTTTGTACTGCTCCTTTTCTGCGTCATTCTACAGGGTTTAGTTACCTTCTGAAGCCAGATTGCATCCCTCTATCATCTATTTATCTATCTATTAGTGGATGAGGCACAAGGGTTTGGGCCAGTTATTATCCAAACTGAGTTATTTTTCAGGTGTGACAACAGTTGGGATGGTGGTTACTATTCACTGACCCTACAAACTGGTTTCACTTTGATTTACCCAACTGGTTGAAGTTCACTTGTGACTTATTCTTGTTATCTACTAAAAATCTTTTTTGAAAGGCTTGCACTTTTCCACATGGCTTCTGTGAAAAATGTAAAGGATAAGTTATAAACAAGCCTCCAGACACACCAGATGAAAGTCTTTGTGGCTGAAGGTTTGTTGTGATGTTGTGAAGAAATGGTTAGCGGACAGCAGTGACAGATTTGGGAGTGGTTTGGCCAGAATCTAGACCTAAAATCCTTTAAGATTCTTTGATAACAAGAAAGCCAACCAAAAGTAGTCCCTGGTGGAGACATACAGAAAGCTAATTAGTAGTGCTATTGATTGCAGTGATTGCAATTTACTGTTTTCCTATTGATTACTGAGAAGAGGTGTTAAACAAAACTAAAGATGAACGATAAACAAACAAAAACAAAAATCTCCTTAACTATACATTAAAAGATACATGAAAATCCCTTTTTCTTCTTTTCCAGGTGGTCTTCTATGTAGTGTGAGTTTGTGTGAAATAACAGACAAACTATGTTTTTGCTTTTCATTTTTCTCTGTCACTATGTTTCTCTCCTTCTTTCAACAGTATGTGTTGGCTGTGGGTAGCTCAGTTTTCCATGCCATGTTTTATGGAGAACTTGCTGAGAACAAGGATGAAATCCATATTCCAGATGTGGAACCAGCAGCGTTTCTGGCAATGCTTAAGTAAGGATCCCCACCTCCTGTTTAAAGCCTTTAGGATTATTCTGACCATTTTAATCTTTGTTTACTTTTGTCTTTTTATGTATATATTCAAACTTCCTGCTCAGTATATAGCAAATTTTCAATTTTATCTTTGTGGTTATAAAATATATTTTTAAAAAATTAAAAAAAGAAGGAAAGAATAAAATCTATATACACAGATGGTAATGCTATCTTCCTCTCAGTCACTGTATTTCAGTTAAAATATTCAATTTAACCTTTTTTTTTCATCTTTATCATGTACTGTGGTCTTTAACAGCAGTGGTTCTCAAACTTTTTGAGCTAAAACTCAAAAGATAACATATTTTGCTGTCTTTGACCCCCACCCCCATCAGGTTTAATGTTGTGTTTAATTGTGTGATAAAACAAATAGGTCACCTTTTAGTCACCCTGTAAACGTAGGGCTGTAAAAATGTCAGAATCATCATAAATTCAAGAAAATAAAGTGGGTTTTTTTTTTTAAGATACGCTGCTGTGAAAAAGCAACTACATGCCCCTTCATCAGCTTCTCTCTTGAGATTATTCCAAATTCAGATGTTTGATATAACCTGCATAACTTTATTGTTCATGCATTTATTGTTAAAAATTTAAAGTGGAAGTTTTACAAATTTATTTCTGCAAAAACAGCTTAATTTTGACAACCCTGGAAAAAAAATCCCAACTTTATTTTATAAATGTAACATATATTTTTCAAAACCATCTAGCAACCCCTGACATAATCTTGTGACCCCCATATGAGTCCCAACCCCCAGTTTAAAAACCACTGTTTTACAGTATCATGAGGACCGAAGCAAACATCTTTGCACCATGTCATGCTGTTTGTCATTTCTGTGGTGTGAGAAAGCTGAGAATGTCTTGTTTACATCAACAGGTACATTTACTGTGATGAAATTGACCTGACTGCTGACACTGTGTTGGCCACTCTTTATGCTGCCAAGAAGTACATAGTCCCTCACCTGGCACGCGCCTGCGTCAACTTCTTGGAGACGAGCCTTAGTGCCAAAAACGCCTGTGTGCTGCTCTCCCAGAGCTGCCTGTTCGAGGAGCCAGAGCTGACGCAGCGCTGCTGGGAGGTGATTGATGCCCAAGCTGAGATGGCGTTACGTTCAGAAGGCTTCTGCGACATTGATGCCCAGACCCTGGAGAGTATCCTACAGCGAGAGACACTCAATGCTAAAGAGATAGTAGTGTTTGAGGCTGCACTTAGCTGGGCTGAGGCAGAGTGCCAGAGACAGGAGCTCACCTCTTCGACTGACAACAGGCGTAAGGTTTTGGGAAAGGCCATGTACCTGATACGCATCCCTACAATGGCTCTGGATGACTTTGCCAATGGAGCGGCCCAGTCTGGTGTGCTGACACTTAATGAGACCAATGACATCTTCCTGTGGTACACAGCAGTCAAGAAGCCTGAGCTGCAGTTTGTCAGTCAGCCTAGGAAGGGCCTGACACCGCAGCGCTGCCACAGATTCCAGTCGTGTGCCTACCGGAGCAATCAGTGGCGCTATAGGGGCCGCTGTGACAGTATACAGTTTGCTGTTGACAAGAGAGTTTTCATCGCTGGGTTCGGCCTGTATGGATCTAGCTGTGGCTCAGCAGAGTACAGTGCCAAGATAGAGCTGAAACGCCAAGGCGTGCTGCTGGGGCAAAACCTCAGCAAATACTTCTCAGACGGATCCAGTAACACCTTCCCAGTATGGTTTGAGTACCCTGTCCAAATTGAGCCTGACACATTCTACACTGCCAGTGTGGTTCTCGATGGGAACGAGTTAAGCTATTTTGGACAAGAAGGAATGACAGAGGTACAGTGTGGGAAAGTAACATTTCAATTCCAGTGCTCCTCAGACAGCACCAATGGCACCGGGGTGCAGGGGGGGCAGATTCCTGAACTTATCTTCTATGCTTGACAACAGCTGTGCAAACTATTGGACTAATTTTCAGTGCACTTATTGAAAAAAGAAAAGAAACATATATCATTTTGTGCATAGTGTCACTTGTTATTTATTTTTGTCACAACTAGATCTCAGACCTATCAGAGGGTCTTATGTGGTTTTGATTTTAGTAAATGGTCCACTTAAATAGGACCAGTATATGATTCAAGATGATGATCAATCCAGATAAATGGATAAACAGAAGTTTAAAAAAAAAAAAGAAAAGAAAAAGAAACAGTAATAAAAAAAACATTTTTTGCACTAGATGTGCATGTATATATAAATATATGTAAATTCTGAAATGTATATGATGCCACAGCGGTGGCCAGTACTGTCCGTAAAGATATCTTATATAATGAATATGCTACTGTATGTTTATCATTTCTATGCTTGCATAGAATGCACATTAATAGCAGCAATAGATCCCACTTATTATGTTTTAATCATTTCATGATTAGTTCATCTGGACTATCAGCATCATAGTGGCAGTGAAAAGGGCTGCATGGTGAAAACACTTTCCTATCGTAGTACATAGTCATTTGCATTAGACTAGTTCCAACTTTGAACCTAAACCAGTAACAACACAGTAATGGAAGGCTCAAAGACTTAGGCACATGAGCACTATGCTGACTCACAAATCTCCTCTAATAACATGTTGCTGTGCAGTTACTCTCACTTCAGTGGGGTCTTTAATGAACACATATTCATTATGTTTACAGTGAAACCAGGACTGAACTTGCAATCATTCATCACATGTTAAGTAGAGCTATCTATCTATATGTGTTTCCATTGCATTTCTCATAACAAGCAGAGTAGTTCCTTTTCATCTGAAATCCACCACTAATTGTCCAGGCACTGTTTACAGCTCAAAGATCAATGATTGATTCAGTGTTAGGAGCTGCTTTGTATCTTATGGACTTTTGCTTCTCTGTGTTAACAACCCTGTGCACTCTAAAATGTGGAGCACTGGCTCCCAATGTGATCCAACGGTACCAACGTTTGCTAACGCATACTACACAGTTGCACTGACGTCAGTTTGTGAGTTGATTTTGTTATTTTTGGTTTACTTGGTTGTTTTAATGAAGTTTTTTTCTCTTTAATTTACTGTGAGACCTGACATTTTTATGGTGTACGATGAACATCCAAAGTCTTGTCAGCTGACAGCAATGGATGGACAAACTGGTGTTCAAGTCCTGTGTTTACGTACTGGAAGACCAACGAATGTGTATGGTTGTTGATACTGCAAATAAACAAAACAAGTGGTATATGTGGATTGTGCATCCCATCTGTAAAAAGTGATAAGGCGTCATTCTACTTTATGTCAGAACTGAAGAGATGTTGCCCTTCTGTGCTGCAGTGATTTCCAGTGCCAGACAGAGCTGGTTGCTGACTGATGGGCCCTGTCTTCGTGCCATTTTTACTCCCTGCTTTTTATGTCAAACACAAACTCTCCTCTTCATCCTATTTACGCCTCTTCCTTCCCTAATATAAATATAAAACCAAATCTAAATGAGTTTTTGAAATGTGCAATCCCATCTGGAAAGGAACGATGAGGCAGGCAGTGTGGCAGAACTTGTCCTCAACCTTGAATTTTTACTGCAGTCACAAAAAAACGACTCGATGAGGCCATCGGATGTTTGAAAGTTTCAATATACGATGGGGGAATTATATTACAATGTGTTGAATTTCAACAGTTCTTTGGCTGTCCTACCCACAATTGATCTTAATGGGTTAATTTAAGAGAGAAAAGAAAAAAGCAGACAAAGAGGGAAAAAAGACAGTGAGTCTTGTGCAAGAGATTAAAATTGAAATTTAAAAAAAAAAAAAAAAAAAGCATCTCTGATTTTCTCTGATTGCACAATCAGGTAAAAAAATATCCAAGCAAGACGCCTCAGACCGCATCTTGAGACAAGCCATCTTTTCTATGCATGTTGCACTGATCTCATCAATCATCCCTCCTGGGAGCTTATGACATGTACTTAATTATAAATGTACTCAATAACACTGAAAAGATGTTTGACATTGCCAATGAGCATTAAGCCATGATAAATTGAACTCAGTCTTTCAGGGGAGATTACACTAACTCCTCATACAGATTTTTCACAAATGTGGCCATAATCTAGGAAACATTATTAACTGCACTGGAGGTGCAACAACAATAAGCCAGATGTTGGTTCTCAAGAGACACAGCAACACCTGCATGCGCACATTCACGCAGATAGTTTCACTCCAACCTGTAACTGAGCAGTTTGAGTGCAGTTTGATTGAGCTTTTAAGATGCAAATAACAAAAAAAAAAAATCTGTAAAGCGCACGTAAAAACCCCAGGTCACTGAAATGACATTTTTAAGTTGTTTGTCATCGTTATCTCAGTAAGAAAGCTGCTACGGAGGGCCTGTACACTATCAGAGATGTGGTGGGAACAACTTTGCTCTTTAAGGACTGCATTGCTATAATAGTGTAAACTGGATCAACAGCAAAACCTCAGTCTGCAGTTGCTCTGGGAAATTTAATTACCTGCAATTCAAGGAGCAGATATCCCAGAAGCCTTTAAAATATCAAATCTATCAGGCTCATTATTATTCTGCTCTAGAAGAAATGCAAGTAAATCTTGCGGGATTTAGAATAAAATGCATGGTTAGGAGTAGGATTACAATTATTCTGCTAGTCAAGAAATGGAAAGCATGAGGAAGTAAAGTATTTGTGTTTTTCTTGTCATATAGATACTTTTAATACTAGATATCCCAGTGTCTGCAATTAACAACTTTGGCAAATATCACAAACTGAAATTAAACTTTTAGCTCTGCATCTGTTTGTCAGAGCATGTGAGAAGATTACATGAAGGAAGTCATCATTAATCACAAATAAGTATTTTAATTCTTAATTTGACAAAGATAAGGTCTAGATAATCTAGACAGATAGCATACATACGCTTCCCCGGACTAAATATTTAGCAAGCAAAGAGAAAAAGGAAAATGGACTTGTTGGATATTGACTCAGACTGGGCACATATTGCCTAAGAACATTACTCTGAGGGTTTAATTACTGTTCAGGTCAAATTAAGGATAAAAATATTGCAGCCCAGCTTCATGGAAGACTGTGGATTACAGCTGATCAACATTCTTAAGACATTCTTGAAAAGTGGTTTCAGCAGAACCTGAAGGTCTTGTGGTATTAAACGGATGGCGTGTCCTTCACTGACTGCTTGGTATCATCGTGGTATGCATGAATAGATGGAAATGTCTACTAAATCCATGCAACTAAATAAATACCACACTTCAGAAAAAAGGAAGACACTATTTTCTAGTGTGTGACTGCACCCCGTATCATTCTGTTTGCTGCAGGCAATCACTCAGTAATATCCTGATCATTTCTATTCCGGTAAAATGTCAATGAATTAATAATGGCCAATGAGAGGAAGGAAATACAGCTGTGTGTTTCAAGAATTCATCAAAGAAAATAATTCAAAAATGTATTTTTTAATTCAACAAACCTCTAGGGAAATGTCCTTCTGCTCCTTTCTACCCTTAAACCGTATGTTAACATGTATCCATATGAAAGTGCAGTTTGCATTTCATGATATACTGGCGTGAAAACTCCCTGGTAAGTGTTATGAGAGCCTGTGGCAAGGTCTGCTGGAGGTAATAATGACTTGCTTGAAAAGCTGACAAATTTAAAGGGTATCTGAGGTCCCCACCAACCTTAATGCACTAACCACAGTCTAGTGGTTGCAAGTGAAGCAGACATGCAGCAGAGTGTGAGAGAAGAGGCTGACACGGGGGTAAATGACAAATCTGCTCCGACTAGTATTCAGGTAGTCGCTCCCTTGATAATAATCACATAGATTATCAACAGACAGGCAATTAATCACGTGTGAGAATGGCAAAAGGTCACAAAGTTCAGATGTAAGGGGCAATTTGAGACGAAGGAAAAGACAGGTGTTAAACTGCAGACAATCACTGTCACTGCTTTGTCATTCCCATTCTCGCCTCGTGCTGTTGCACACTTGCAAAACACAAGAGGCATTAGGCTAAATAATCTGCCATTTCATAGCAGTTGCTGCTGGTTACATGCGATTGCACGGCAGGGCTAAAGCTGCATTTCTGTTTCATTTACCTGCTTATTTATTCATTGCCACCAGACCCAGCAAAATCCTTCCAACAGACTAGGACAGTGAGAGGCGAGCTTTTATGTGAGATTAGCCTGTTTATAGCAATGCTTCTCTGCTCTAGCTGGATCAATATGACGCTGATTTCTGGAGGTAAGTGCTGCGTGTATCAGGTGAATTATGATTACTGATGAGTTGAAATACACTTTTGGTGGACAATGGGAGCTGCAGAGCCTTTTCAGGAACACGAAACAGGAAAATATACAGACAAAATAGTGAAAGATAATCTTGCATACACTGGAAGGAAATTATTTCAACCCCCCAGTTGTGCAGCAGTAAATACCCAGTTTACATAACTGTGTTTTTGTCCTGTAAAATACAGTCCCAGAAGGTATATAAATGCTGCAAAAAAATAGTCTTTTCATGCACAGTGTGAGCTAAATTTGATGGTGATGCATTATGCTAATCAACCTATTTATTCCCACAACTATGGATTCGTATGCCTGTCACCCACAGCCATTACAGCGAGGCTTGATCAAAACCTTGAATACTGGCAGCTTCCCACAGCATAAGGTGATGAGGTCTGAGCATGCTACTTTTTGTTTGTACTCCAGAGCCTCTATTCATACTGAAGCCTGTCCTCTAAGGCAGCTCCGTGGCTTTGATAGTATGGAGAAAGAGGGCCCTCCTCTCCCCAGGGTCTGATATAATGAGAGTGAGCTTACTAAACATGATCTGCAGCTCTCTCAAATAAGCTACTTGAAACAGCTCGAGTTTGAAACAGCACAACAAACAGCACTGATTCATTTGTACACATGCTCTCGCTCTGTCTCTCTCTGGGCAATGAATGGGGGAGGATGGTTTGGTGCAGGAGGGGGTTATAGGTTTTAATCTGGGAGAGAACAGAGATGGAGCTAGCCCACAGGAGTCTCACTTTATATAATTTTATTTAGAGCTCAATGCAGAAATCTGGATTTACAGTTTAATTATTTCCTGCTGGCACAAAGAAAATGTGAAGTAAAAGATGTTTAATGGTTGTATTCATGGTTTGCATTTAAATGCACATGAATAAAAATGTGCTGTACGGCTCTTGCCAGAATAATAGTGTTAACTGTTGCTATATTCAGTCATTATCAGCTCAATCTTATCGCTTATACAGCAGCAAGTCTGGTAATCAAGAGAGACATTATACTGGATTCAAGGTATTTCTTTTGTCAACCAAATCAGGAATTATTAAGCAGTGTGACAGTCAGCACAACGCTTTCCTGTTCATGAATACACAAGCACAGGTGTGAATTCTATGTGCTGAATGCCCATTTTCTCTCCATTTAACCTTTACGTGACAGAACATTTTCCAATACTGGCAAATTATGTATGAATGATAACAGGAAGTTCGATAACAGATAAAACAGTGATGTCGCACTCAGAATTTAAAGTACCGCTGAGCTCTAACAGCCTTCTTTCTGTGTCCTAATTTAAGAAGTGGAGCCTTATCTCTTGTTTCTCTGCCCCCTTTTTTTATGTCCTGCTTCCCACAGGGAAAACCATTTTCTGTTTCTAAAAGTCCATGCAATTATACTCAAAACAGCATTACCTAGGCAACTGCGGGATGACGCCAACGATTAAAGCTGGTGTCACACGATTCATTATAACTTTGAAGCAGGAATTCATTGTTCAATTAAAGAGGATCTGAGCGTGAAATACCTGCTTTTACAGCATCTTCGCATTCAGCAGGCTCACAGATGTACCATTCAAGTTTAACTGTCAGTCTGACGATGAGTCGGATGCTGAAGAAACAAAGAAACTTTCATCATCTTACCCAATAAGTCAGATAATTAGTTGGTGCTGCCTCAACTGTCAGGCAAAGCTGTTACAAAGCTGTTTATACATATATATATATATATATATATATATATATATATATATATATATATATATATATATATATATATATATATATATATATATATATATATATATATATGTATGTACATTCAATTAAATAAAAAAAATATATCAGGAAGGATTTAAATGCATAAAACACTGAATGATAATAAACTGCCTGTAAAATAAAGGACCAATATGTCAGTGGTGGGTAAGGGTAAAAATTCAATGTTCTATATCATTTTGGAGATTTCTTCCAGCTGCCATCTGTGTTCACCTGACTTAACTAAATGTCTTTTTCTGCCTATGCTTTCTTGAGTCAATCCTCAAAATATTGCCTCCCTGCCCTCAATAATGGCCTCAATTTAAGACTTACCATGCTTTACCTTCCCCCTTTTATTTTCACTTCCCTTTGAGATAGCCAAGCTTTTTGTCAGACTGAGCTGCTGGAAATAATCACAGCACCTGAGATAAATGAAAGTGTCTTGTTTTCAAAAGTTTTCAAGCTGACTTTGAGTGTTTTATGTTTGCTTGCAGGCAGCCTTCCACTTTCATGTTATGTGCTGTGAAGCCAGTTGACGTCTATGGAAAATGCAACAACTAATAGTGTAGATCCAGTAAAAAAAAAAATAACAGTACAAATATGTTTCAAACACAGAGAAAAAGACAGAATCGGTCATTTACTTGAAGCACTCATCCTAAACAGATCGACTGTCTATACGACTGCGGTTAATGGGTTTTTTTTTGTTGTTGTTGTTTTGTGGCAGGTAGTTATATAGGTACAAGGGCATGGGATGATCACTATGTATCTGTGCTCCTTGTTTTTATTTGCAGGATTGTAAAAGACAGAGAGTACTGTGGTTGTTGCTGTGTGGGCAGATGTCATTTCAGTAGCAAAAAGTTGCAAAAAAGTTGCAAAAAAGAAAATGATGCAAACCAGTAATATTTACCTGTTATTCCCCAAACCTGAAATAAATCAAAATCTTTGACTGGCATAGTAAACTTTGAAGCTTTTCAACTCTTTGTAATGAATTTATTGCTGTCATGTACAAATTAGAGCAAGAAAACAGATAAATAGTATGCATTATTTTGATCATCTTTCATTGTTGCAGAACATTTTTGCCATCCCAAGGCAACAAAAGGAAAACAATGCCAACAAAGACATTTAATATCAAGCTACAACTAATTCTAACATAGCATCAATTATTGCATCGTCACCTCTGGCAGCACTAAGCAGAACAAGAACAGCTTTTGCAAGAATTTGCAACTGAAACATTAATGCTTGCAATTCTGCAGAAGAAGCATTTGTTAATAACAATGGAACAATGGAGTAAGTTTATATGCTAAGAAAGTGCAAGATCAGGACTTTTACACTCACACTAAAGTATCCAAATAATTAATATTTTCATCAAAGTATCTTTCTGAACTCTACTTTGAACACAAACTGAATGGTTTTAACACACATCTGCCAACATGCCCAGTCTAGTCCCTTTTGTATGTTTCTATCCATCCCTCAGTTACATAGAAGAGATATCAAAAGGCTAAATACGTCAGAGCTCAAGAAATTGGAGTAGAGGGGATTTTCCTTCAGTGCGCAGTTCTGCACCTCCAGCAACATTCATGGCCATGGGGAGGAGGAGGAGTCGTCGCTGGGATTCTATTTCTCAGTGATGAAATTTTTTTTCATCATGCATGTTTTGCATAACAAAGCTGTATAAAATTCATTACATACATTAAAGTGTGACTGTAAACCACTACCATCATGACTTCTCTAGACCAGACCTCTCTTTTCAGGAATAAAAACAGATCATGGTGCCACTGCTTTAGGGAGGTTAAAAATATCGCCACCCACCACCACCTCGACACACGCATGAGTCACTAACCATATTTAATTTAATCAGAGGGCTTGTATGATTCCACGTGTAATTCATCCAATAACTACAACATGAAAAAAATTGCATATAATTATTCATGAGTATCTGAATACATCCTTTTAATTGCTGCTTTATCAATGAAGTTTCATGCACCGGTGACTTGTTCCTTTCAATGCCACATGGAGTTCAATACAGCTCAAAGAAAGCTGTGGATTTGTAATATTTCATCAGTGGTCTATTAGACTGATAAAAAGGGATGAGATGAAAAAGAAGGGCCATTACGGCTGAGGATCCATGCCAGGTGTCACTCTAATTTAATCGAGCCTCTAAAGACAAAGAGGTGGCCTCAGGGAAACCTCTCAATAATAGGCCTGACTTTAGATGACAACTGGAACAGTAACCTGTGATTGAAAGGACAGACAGAGGGGCTTTAGGGCAGCTTTGTCCTGCACAAATAATGAGTGGTTTTAGGGCTCAGACGTTCACAAAGTGTTTTCAAAGGGATTGGAGAAGAAATGATATAATATCAAGTAACTGAGTCACAGAGAAAAAGGCTGTGAATGGAGCATCACAAGATGTAAACAAGGAAACAGGTATGCATGAGATGAAATTATATGAAATCGAATTATATGAAATAACATCAAATGACATCAGATTCTATTAAATGAAAAAAAAAACTTCATGACTGATATGGGAGATGCGACATATCTTACTGTAAGCAAAGGATGTCCTCTGAGGTGCACTGGATTCGTCTGCATTAAAGCCCAAGTGTACGAGAATCAATCCCATCCAGTGATGCGATATGAATGTAAACAACCGAATTGTGCTTTCGGGCGCCTCGCTGTTTAAGCGCATTATTACCATTTCTGAAGCCATGGAGAATCATAAATGTGAAAATGTCAACATCTTACACATGTTGGAGTGTCCCATCAGGTGATAAGGTACAGGACATACATAATTCTGTTTCGTTACTGATGCTGATAAGTTACAATCATGCCCTCCATGTATTTGGTACCGAGCTACTGCTAATAACTAATGTTATTGCGTTAAATCGTGTGACTAGAGGACTTCAATCCCCACCCCCCTTGACAAATCAGCTTAAAAAAAATAAGAAACACGTTGAAAAACTCTCAGAAAATCCAACTGAAAGAAGTGCACCATCACTTGCTGGTATGACTTCTGTGAAGAGTGACAGCAACAGAAAAATGTTGCAATGAAGCTTTTCCACTGGCTAACAAACAAAATGATCTGTCTCTGCAATTTTAATTTAGCAAGTAAGTGAATTATCAAACGCGAGGATAAAGTAGTTGCTGGTCTACCTGCCCTGTTTCTAACATAATGCAAAAATAAAAAAAACGTACCTGTCCAGTGGAAAACGGCAACCTCCACATCAGCTTTGGAGTCTCTTCCTCCAGTCTCCTTCTGGTAAAACATAGACTCTTGTTTTTCTCCCAGTTATTGTTTCTTTTTCTTATCTTGGCTATTAGTTTCCTTCTTCTCGTGGAACAAAGAATACGGATGGTCCTCCATTTCAAATACAAGTTGAATGATCTACGGTTGTCTTTGCTTGTTTTTCCTCCTTCTAATCCTCCGACAACATACTGCAATTCACAGCTAAAACACTTAAGGGCAAGAATTTTGTCCCCTTCAGCTACCATATACAAAGATGTCAAGGCAATACGGCAGCCTGTGTATTTATAAATAACTCATTCTAAGCTACAAGAACTCTTTCATTTGGATACAGTTGTGATTCAACTTCAGTAAATTATATATTTCTAAAATAAATAAATACATTATGCTAATAAAAATCCAAATGAGTTACTCACTATACATTTAAGTCAACTTCAATGGATAAGATGACGTTTCTGTAGCTACATTTAATACACCACTCAGAGTAAGATCATCTCTAATAAGATCTGTATCAAAACAGTCTTGAAAAACAGTCCATAAACTCATTTTGAAGTTTCTGTGCCATGGCCCTATGTGGTAGTGCAGCTAAATGTATTCTAATGAAAGAAAGGTCCACTGATCTGGAAAAATTACTGGACAACACTGGAAATGAACGTGGTGAGGATAAGATACCTTAGATAAATTACGCTTAAGCAACGCTACCTAAGTCATTCAGTTACTCAGATATTCAATACAGCACTTCAGGTCCTCAAGAAGATTTGCAGGATTAGAGGTTGTAAGCTAAGCAAGTTCAATATATTGATTCCCCCCCTCACTGAGAGCTGCATTCAATTTCCCAACAATTAGATGTACCCGAAGGTTAATATGGTGCTTTGTTAATTTGTTGTGCAGCCCAAAAAGTGACTCTCTGTTTCACATATCCATTTGCATATGCTGCTCTGGCACACTCTCAGGTCGAAAGGCTGAAATCTCTGCTATCCACACTGCAATCACAGAGGTCATTTGATAATTAGAAATGCAATGACATTACTAGAGGAAGGCTTTTCTCACAGTGCTACTGCTGTAGGTAAGTGCTTGTTTCACTCTTTACCCAGTAGATCATTTTAAGGTACCCAGACAGGCAAAAGTGAATTAGATCAATCCCTACCATGACCTTGTAACCACGCTTACTCTTCCCATGACCGCAGTGTGTTTGTAATGGCCTTGTATCGTCACACACAGCAATTTTGTTTATATGTCTCCTTGCCGATTTCATATTCTGTGGATGTTGCATGACACAGGGACTTATTTCTCGCATGGGATTTGGGGAATATGTCTCTGGTGCATGTGCACTGGGTTCAGAGAAGTAGAAATGACAGCAACATTACATGGTTGAAATGAAACCTCCATAATGTTATCCATTTTTATTCATAAGAACCTGTGACATGACTTTCAATGGTTTCTGTGCATGAATGCAGAGTGGCAAAGAGATTTTGAAGCTATTTCAGTTATAAATCATGAACAAGAGAGAATTGTGTGTGCCGTCAGAAAAATAAAATGTTTTTTTATCTTTGGATATGTAGCATGCACAGCTTGAAATATGTCTCGTGTGTTCATTTTAAACCACTGCAGTCGCGACCGGCCTGATGAATTCATTCATTCTAATCTCAGCTGAAAGTGAGCAGCAGAGCGAGGATGAGGATCATACTGGCCAACCAGGAAGGAGGAGATTAGCTACAGAGGTTTTTACTGGCGTCGGCTATTTTTAGGAGGAAACTAATAGCAAATATAAAGGCAACAGGGATTCCAGATCTGGAGGCAAAACTATCCGAAGCAGACGGGAGGAAAAGCATCCAGATTTAAATGTGAAATATTTATTTATTGTTCCTGTCACAAATATCTTTCTTGCTCTTGATTCATTATTACAATTTGGCTAATTGCACTCAACTTCACCGCGAAAGAACCTTTTTATATCAAGCAGTCATGACTGATTGTAATAACAGTTTGTCATGATAAGATATTTTAAGTTTTTGAAAAGGTAGTCATAAAAAAGGAGCTTTCCACAGAATCCCTTCAGAGGCAACAGTTAGCTCAAACTTCCATATCAGCCTGTAACTGGGAAAATAACAGTCCTGTAAATGTGTATTGGCTAAAATTTTGTTCTTAAAGCTTTTTTTCCCCACATACTATGGTGTGATTATTCACACACTTCCATTTTATTCATAATAGCAGTCTAAATAGTGATGCTATTTTTTTATTTATGGAATTATTTTAGGCCCAAGTGAAAATCAACTTTCGCTCCAATTAGTTGGAAAAGGTAATGGTAATCACTGGTGTATTCTCGCTGCCAGGTTTTCAGTCATTTTCACCTTCATCGTCCTCCTATCAATGCTATCATGTTGTCAGCACTACTACCGTTGATTCTGCAAAACTGAAAAAAAAAAAGGGTGGGGGGTGGGGGTGTATTGCCTGTGGCAGTCATTTAAAATTGTAAGTATATTTCAGTGTATAGATGGATATTGAACTTACAGCATGAATGTACAACCACTACAAGCAACCTCAAGGCAACGGATTTGAGAGGTCTCCCTCCAGATACCACAGCATGTTTGTCTGTGGCCATCAGGCAAGCTATGAGAACAAAGCTAAATAACAGTATGCACTTTCAATTTTACTTTATCCTGTGGAACAGTTAATTCAAGCCATTAATTCAAGCACACACTGTCTCTGAATCCTTTCATTTTCTCATCTCCTCACACACCCTAATACTTTACCCCCCAGTGCCGGATGGAAAAGCAGTTGGGGGTTCTGCTTCAGTAATTGGAGAAACCTTCTAAAACAGGCAGATGAAGCAGGGTGAAAAGTATCAAAGTAAAAATGAGAAAAGAAAACTGAGCATATTTCTAATTATCTATATGTATTATACCCTTTTTCTTGCCCTGTCAGGGCTACAGTCCGACAGCGGTGGTTCTTTCCACAGCTCAAGCCGGCTACTGTATAATTAGGTGCATTGCATGTGGTTGTATGGGGGACGGAGCCATCATAAAGACCAGAGTAGAGGGGGTTCAGAGGAAAGTTAGGGCTTTAATGAAACGCCTATGAGCACTGTCAGTGCACTCACACTTATGTTCACACCTCACACCTCACAATGAATCACCCTGTCATATGACAGACAAGCTGCCTAATGCAACTGAAAATTGTACAAAAAAAATTATTTCGCCTCTGCAGTGCAATCAAAGACCAAGAGAATTAGATGCATTTACCAAATAAAAAACAATAAAGGAAAAGGAATAGCCAATCCCAAACAGCAAATGGGAAGGTAGAATAACACAGATATTACTTGTGAGATTATATTGACCTTTTTTTGGTTGGTGGGAGAACAATGAGATGGATTGTTCAGTGCCCTTGTTACACAAATAGATACAACAATTGGTCAGATAAGTTTTTTTTTTTATCATTTAAGTCATGCACTGACCTTTTCGATTTGCATCAGCATGGACAAATACCACATTGTGTGAAGTGACTGTGTCTCTGTTGGTTTGAATTCTTTGTGTGCATGTCTCAAAGTTGGTTATTTACTGAAATACATTAATTAACCAACTTCCACCAACTACTGATAGAATGAAATAGTCAAGTAGCGTGTAAGGTTCCCACACCGTGCAAGCTGAGCTTCACACACTTGTACTTGACTTATTACTAGCTTTTCTACCACAAGTTGCTTGGTTATACTATTTGTTTTTCCAGCATCAAGTACAAACCTTTCATTACTTGGCCAAGATTGACCCGTCTTTCATTGACAGAACTTCAAATGGCAAGCATGCCGACAGAAACAGCATGAAGATTGAGAAGATACGTTTCTTAATTTTCTAATTTCCACACCAGATCATGAACTGATTGCCGCATCAATGTGAGAAAGTCTCTTGTACTTCTCTGAGTGATTTGTGTATTACTATTATGTTCTCTCACTTAAAAGAATTGAATTATTGTGGACTGTTATTTACCAAGGAATCAAATGTAAGTTAGGTGTTTGTGCAGTAATACTGTTGCTGAAAAAGGACAGAGTTTATATATTTCTATTCTCACTTGACCATATAGTGGATCAGAGCAAAGGATTGATTCTTAATTCAGAAGTTACTTTCTAAAAATCAGGTGAGAAATTGCAATCAAATATGATCCATTGCACCTTTTCACTGGGAAGTTTAGGTAGTTCAGGAAACCTGACAAGGTTTTTAAAGGCTTAAAACGCATAGCCTGCTGAATGGAAGCCTTGAGGTTAAGACTTCCTGTTGGAAAAGGAAGTACAATGGAGAAAAGCTGTATTATGGATGGCTGGATGGATGGATGGCTGGATGGATGGATGGATTGATGGATGGATGGAAGACCACTTGTTTCTTGAAGATTTAATGTCTATTGATGCTTTTACCAGGGTGTACAGCCTCTTTTCATACTGTGTCTGATACTTTCAGCACATAAGATGTCTCTTTTTATCCTCTTCATTTGAACTGAATCAGATAAATTGTGTGTAAACAGTGTACACAAACATGCATGTGTATGTGCATGCGTGTGTAATCTTCAGGTGAAATTTCTGGCTTTCCGTCCATCAAAGAACACACTCACCTTAAAAAGACTTTGGTTAAGAGACAAACATAATCTCAGTCTAAATCGACCTGTTTTATTCAAGATATGGATTTTGTAGTTGTTTGAATGTCTGCCCATTAGGTTTTGCTTTCAAGTTTGGCTGTTTGTTTTGCCTCAACTGAAGTGCATCACACACTTTTTCCCAATGCTGTCTATTACCCCTTAACCCATAGATTCTACATAGCTGTGCCTTATGTAGTGTCCATAAAGCTTTAATGTTTGGAAAAAACTACAGAACTTGTTCAGAGTAAGTAAAAACTATGTAAGCCTCCCTGCAGAAAAATATATTTATGGCAGGGCAGGGTACGAGATTCTGGAAAAACAGTTTGATGAAGGTACATTTTTAAAATAGGCCAACACAATTCAAAAGTCCAAACCCCTTTCTTCAGACTGGGGTTCATTTTGGACTGGAAAATTCAACCCAAGTGGTGAATGGTATTGCATTACGTGCTTCTTCAATTTTTTAAAAAGAAAATGAAATATCTATCAAGTTCTTTTCAGTATACTTGTTTTTAAGTCTTTTTCAGTGACCGTTGTGCTGCGGTGAAGATGTTTGACATGAGTTATACTGTTGTTTAATTTCCTGAGTGGAATTTAATTTTCTACAAACACACTCACATCTTTGAAAAGCTTGCACACACAGAAACGATGAGAAGCGAAAGCTCTGCGGAGCATCCTTCCCCCGATAAAGCCACCTACCGCAACTAAAGGAGGCTCAGAACTACCACTCTGGCATATTCTGCAGACGGCTCTTATCACCAAACCATGAGGCCATGGAGGGGTAATAGGATTGTGCCTCACAGAGAAAGTGCCCTGCTCATCAAGCAGGGAAGGGCTGAAGCATAAATGGAAATGGCCAATGCAGCTGTCCAGTACCATGGGCAGAGAAGAGCAGGAGGGGAGGATGTGTTCTCCTTGCTCCATAAATAACTGGGCTAAATTTCAGGCTTTGGGAGGTCAGTGGGACATTGGTCTGTCAGAGTATATCTGAAGCCCTGGATAACCCGTAAATCCTGCATCCTGGAAAACGAACAGCACAGCAGTTACGGAAAAATGTATTTTCTCTAAAATTAAACTCTGGGCATTTATGAGCTTTGGGACACAGCAAAGCAAGCCCAAGTAGGAGAAAACTGAAGCAGAGTGTGAGTTTTTGTATTTTGTAGTCGGTGTCTGAGAGGTGGACTCTTTACTTGGCTGGCTGGGTCCCAACAGCAGCACAGCATTCACTTTGTACTCAGAGGAAGGAGATGAAAAGCAGCTCTGGGTCAAATAGAGATGGATGTGAGGGAAAAGCAAAGCAGATGAGGTGGGGGCTTTTTTTTTGACAGACAGCCACATCCTTTTGGTTTCAGATGACTGAAATAAAGGATTGTTACAATTCAGCAAAGCCTCTTGGGGTTAAGCACACATTCAGAGATTAAATTCAAATGTCAAGTTGTGTAGATCTTCTGTGATGATTTGACATAAAAATTCTGGGGAACCACGTTGAAATCCTTTATACCGGTCAGCAGTTATATGAATGGGTGGGCATTTTAGTTACATCAGCGTCTTGGTGCTTAAGGTGGGGGCAGTAAAAGGCTGTCAAGGAGGGGTAAGATGGAAATAGACATTGGTTCAGTTTTGTTTTTGTGAACATACTGTAGGTGTCTGAGGCAGTCCGCAGTGAATTCAGTTACTATTGTAAAGATTTAAGGTTATTCTAGAGAGGCAGGGTTGATGTGACACTTCAGGAAGCAGACAGATATGAGCTTGACATCTGCATCAGATCGGTGAAATAGAAGTTATTTTCTCCAAGATTTATAACTCAGTTACACTTGGTATACATGACATTTCAAAATATGTCCATCAATTTCCTCAAGTCTCTAGTCATTTGTATGTCAGTGTCCTTGACAAAACACTGATGCTGAATGAAGGTCTTTTGACATGCATGCACTCAAACACTGGTATGTAACAGCTTAACCAGAAACTAAATTGAGTGTTTTTAGTGATATCGATGAGTATCGTCTCACTGATATATATATATATTACAATGTGCTGTTGAATTAAATGAAGTTTGACAAATAATTCACCAAGAATTCCCTTTTCAAATCACTGGATCACCTGATAACAGCCAAAATACCTGAAATCTGTATGGCATAAGGAGATTTCGGTTGTCATAGAAATATGTTTTATTATGTTTCTTCACACAAAGCTAAATTAAATAGATCTTAAATCCAGAGGAGAGGAAGTTAAAACAAACACTATTGAGGAACGTTTTAAATGCTAACGTCAAAGACCTTACAACTGTCTTTGAATTGGTTTCTGCATGTAGATAATCTCACACATGATGGTATGTTATTAAATCTACATGTTAGGCAACTACACAGTTAAACACAATGTGCGCCGCCTATAAATGACTAAATCTAAAATAGCAGCCAGAATAACACTAGACATGCAGGTAGGTGTTCTTTATTCCTTCAAAATAAGATAACCTGTAATGACAATGACCCTTGCGGTTTGAGGGCAAAAGGCAGAAAATCACCCTGTCCTAATGTGTTACATATCTCCTAAACAGTCACTGTCACGTGTCATGTTGAGCATATTTTGCTAGATTTTAGATTCAGTAGAACTGTGAATTTTTTTAATTTTCTGATTTCTATATTAATTTCTGCACAATGAAAATGCAATTAAAGCTTTGCAATTTTATTAAAACATAAAATCTGAAGTATCCCAATTCAAAATCAATAAAAATAAAAAAAATTTAATTTCAGTTTTAAATGTTTTTCTGTGTTTTTTATTAAATGTTTGGCTGTCTTTGAGCTCAGGTGGATCCAGGCTAATTCACAATTCACTGCAGCCCAATTATAATACAATTCAAACAAATCCACTACACAAGCCCCATTAGTCTAATTAACCTGAGTTCTCCCTCTCAATAATTATTTTCATTTGTTTCCATTTGACTTTATTGTACTTACTTTCTCAGCAGGACATTCTGTTTTCTTGTTTTGTTTTTATAAAATCTCAGTTAAGTTCTCCTGAACCTCCTCCAACCTTGTAGTTCAGCTAGAGCGTCCTACTCATATCCACAGATCATGGCCATTCACAGAATCCAGGGTTCCTTTTCTTTCTGTCTCTTTTCTTTAGGTCTTTGTTTTGCTGATATAAAACTCTTCCCACCAGCATGAAATTGTAAGCACTCTGATAAGTTTTCATTCAGTTGTGCTCTATATATTCTCAGCCTAGTATCCCAGTCCTTCTTGCTGAAAACCATCCCCTGAGAGTGATGTTGCCTTCATCATGTTTGACTGTAAGGCTGTTATTAGTGCTCATTACCAGGTAGGGAATTGTGGCACGGTAGAGAAATCTTTTATTTTTATCAGATCAGAAGATTTTTCCCATTCCTTGCAGATTCATTCAAACCTATGCTTCATTCAGATGCCTTTCAGGCAAACTCTCAGCAGACTGTCATGCACTTTTAATGGAGGAAAGGCTGGTCCTTCTGCCATGGAGACCTAATTGGTGGAGTGCTGCACTAATGGGATTATTCAGAGGCCCTATCAAATAGTTGGTTTCACGGTTACCAAGGCTCTTTATCCTCAGTTACTCAGTTTGGTCGAGTTGCCAGGAATTTGTAGGATCCAAATTTGTTATGAAATTATGGAGGTTATTAAGTACTTTAGATAGGACAAATGGATTGTCTTTCTTTATATCCCTCCCCAGATCTGCACTTTTACACAGTCCTGTCTTGCAGGTCCAGACAGTTCTCTCATTCTCATTGTTTAGGTTTTATTCTAACACTGACCTTCAGCAGAAAGATTATATAGGAAAAATGAGGGCCCATTAATTTATGTACGACAAATTTAGCTAGGTGGACTGCAGTGGTAAGTTGAGGAATCATTAAAAACACAACAGATGGAAGTGAATTTAGACTCAGCTTGACTTGGAATAAAGGCAAGTAATGCAACAAACAACCAGATAATAATGATTTTTGTTGAATTTTTAAAAACATATTAATGAATAAATGAAAAGAAACAACACAAAAGCCTCACAAGGCACTATCTGATGAAAAAAAAAAAGAAATGGAGAACAAATCAAGGTAAAAAAAAAAAAAAAAAAAAGTTTTCTATGACAACATTTTTAAAATGAGCTACACAAACAATTTGAATCTTTTCTAGAAAAAAAAAACTTCTATCAACTTACATTTGCCAAGCAAACACATATACAAAAAAAGTAGGATCCCTTAAGGTAGATATTACTAAAACATAATGTCTTACCGGTATGGATAAAAGACAAATAAACCAGTCCACACAAGATCAGAATGACTCAGCTGCACAAAGAAGTGCAAGTTTCCAGAAACAGCTCAGCAAGTGCATGCTGCTAACAGAACACAAACAAGTACCCCAAGTAATCAATGCAACAAACAACACACAGTATGTCTACTTTCACAGTTACGCTGAGCAGCTGCAGCAGTTTGACTGGGTCAATTGGAGTTTTCTGTCCAAGTACAAAAACACAAGAGGGACATAGTTTAACTGGTGTTCTGTGATGGCTGTAATTGGTGATGATGTGCCCCCTCTCAGCTTGTTAACTGTTTTTCTTTATAGCTCATTATTTTCTGCAGCCTTTATGTGTTTGTTTTGTTTTTTGTTGTTTTGTTGTTGTCGTTGTGCTTTTTAAGAAAGCTATCCTTTGTGGTTCATCTCTGTTTATTCACACACCTGCACCAGCACCAGCCATGAATGGATAGAGGCATATACTACTTTGCATACTAAATAATCACATCAATCAGTCACTTCCAACCAATCAACTCATCAATTCCCGGTTACCATTGTGCAAAAACAGATATCGAATATCCAATATATCTTTTTTTTTATTCATAGATATGTGTGATTTGGGGGCTTGAGTGCCTGTAATAAGAGTATAACAAATCATTAAAATGCAAGTCTTTAAAGGATCATTTGCCCTGATAAACTGGGCTTCAATGAACTTTTATTAACTGTTTTCTGAAACAAAAGCTTAAGTCTTGTGACCAGTTTATTTAACAATTAGATTTTTTTTAGTTAATAATCACCATGATTTACTAAATTCAAAATAAGTTATTGCAAAATATTCAGTTCAAAACATTTTTCCACGAAATAAAAGCCAATCTGCATGGTAAGTTTCTGTCAAAATTTTATGTGTATCAGATGGAATTATTAGATTTGATTATTAAAAAGGCAGCAGTAATATTATAATTATAACACAGATGTACACTGAAATGCAATAAATCTAAAAATACAGCTTCAGAGTCATTTACGGCATAGAAGATTGTCATCCAATGTGACGTGCAGCAGCAAGGACATGTCTTCTGCATTTCCTGTTTTGTTTTTGTTTTTTTTCCTGTGAGGTTTAATGACACAAAGTGACAAGTGGTAAGAGATTGTTGTTAGGAGGAAACAGAGTCTTTCTTTTGGGTGTTTTTAAGGGCTATCACAAGTTCTGATCTGGCTGAAAGCAGGCGTTGTCACACAGAGGGTCAATAGCCGCCACACTGCTACAAAACCTGTTTTTCTTCTCTGACTGACACAGGCTTAAAATACACATAGTGGCTGTCAAGAGTAAAAATGTCTTAATGGGGAAAAGGATTCAAGAAAAAAAAAGCTATTAATAGAGGAGGAAAGTGGGTGATAAGCTATCAATGTGACAGTCATTGAATAAATGTTATAAAAGACAGAGATGAAATCAGTTGTACTAGAAATTGCTGGATTCATGCAATTAATCCCATAAAAGCATAACATGACATCTACGACTGTGCTTAGCTTGTGGGTCATACACAGAAACTGAAGGCTGCAGTTGTTTAAACAAAGACTTCTTTAAAAAGTAAAAAAATTAAAAAAAAGTTGAAAAAGAAAATCAAAATGAGCACACTGGAAGTCTTGTTAAGCAATTCATATACACCACCCAACCAAACAAAAAAATAAATAAATCAAATAAAAAACCTCCAATTGGATAGTTGCTGCATGGCAACAGCTTGCAACAAGCTATTTAACCCCAACTGATGCAATTGAAACAACATGGGAAGACACATCCTGTGCTCATGGAAAAGATGTTAGTCACTTTAAGAAGGGCCCAATTGTTAGCAAGCATCATCATTCAGTGGAAACAAAAGGAGATTGCAAAAACTAATAAAATTGGGTTAACAACTCAGTGCATTCATAAAAACTGGAAGGGTAGTGGGAAAACATCATCTATAAGGAAGAAAAATGGTCAGAAAAAAAATCCAAAATGAATGTCAACGGTGATCATTGGAAGATTTGGTGAAATCAAACAGAAGAAAACTGACAGTGAAACTTAGGGCTATGGTTAATATTGACAATAAGACAGTTCCACACACACAATGCAAAGGGAACTTAAAGAAATAGGACTAAACAGCTGTGTAGCCATAAATATATATATATATATATATATATATATATATGTATGTATGTATATGTGTGTATATGTGTGTATTTGTGTGTAAGTATGTATACAATACAGATGAAAGGCTGTTATTCTGAATTCACTGCTATCAGATGTATAAGTATATAAGTTCTTGGTATGATCCAAGGTATAATATTCTTACTAAATTCTCATATTTCAACTTTATACTGAAATGTTTCTCTGTACTCTGCATCTTATGTTTATTTTGATTTTCATTCATCTGTGTTTCTTTTCTCTTCTGCCTCCTCATTTCTTTCATGTGCAAAAACAAGACATGGTGTCCTTTGTCACTCGGTGAGCTTCTGCTTCAACGCACACAATCCTGTTAAGGGTTGGCACAGCTACCTCCATTTGGTGCCAGTCAAGATAATATCTTACAGTCACTTCAGCAATATAATGAGCAACGGGCATAATGTGGTACATAATGAGACTTCTTTTTATTTCTACCTGGTACAGTAAATCACCGTACAACGTTAGTGTGTACCTTGTTCTACAGTTTTCAGTCTATTTCTGAACCACATGGGGCTATCGTGACAAAGTGATGGTCTTTACTAATATGAGCCAACTGTCTGATCAGGATTCAGCAGGTGTTCTGTGTAGAAAAGACTGACTTTTGCTTTGGACCATCAATCAGAGCTAAATGGCAGATGGTTCTCTCTATGGCCAGGCAGAAAGCACGCTAACACAATTGCTGAAAAAACACAGGGAGCACTCTACCTGCTGATAATCCACTTACACACAGACAAAGCTGCTTTAATCTGCCTGCTTCTTCCCCACACACCCTCCTCGCTGCACCACAAGGCCGGCCAGACTCCATACCGGAGAATCAGTGCTGATCCACTGCACGTATGTACACAGGCTGAGCTCCGACAGGTCAAGTTAGAATGAATCCCTAATCACTTTCATGTGTGACAGGATGATTGTGGACAAGGATCACAAAGGTTTAGAAATAATTACCTAATTGCAAATTTAATCTTGATTCTAGTTTATTTAATTGTGAATTCTATGCATGAATCTGACTTAAGTAAAGGAAACACTGCTGAAGGTGATTGCTCGTATGTTCCAGATAAATTCTTTGTAATAACAACACAGAATGAACTGTCCTGCACATCTATCCATGACAAAGTATGCAGCAGTCAGAAATCACTTAAACAGTCTGTGAACTCGTTGTGGCATAACAGAACATATTACTGCTCTAATGTTTCTCACTTCGTAATCTATGTAAAATAGAAATAGGGTCTTTCAAAATAATCTTCATTCATTATATCAATGAACAAAACTTTGTATAATGTAATATAATTTTACCAGAGGTTTAGTGGAAGTTGTTGACTGACACGGTTGTTTCATTTATTAACACTTTTTTCCAGCCTGCAGACTTGCTGCTCATCCCATATGACTGCAAGTTCCAATCTTTTATCATGCATCTCATCTTGTTCTCTTCCTCATTTTCTTGCTCATCTCTTAAAGGCAAACTCTTTACAACCTGAAGCCTAAAAATACTGCTTGCTGGTTCTGGTTTACATACCCTCCTGCAGAGCGCTCTGTCAGGATCTGCTCCGTCACACCACTCATGGATTCTGTGCCAGTACTTTCTGAATATATAATCGTGTCATCTCAAATTCATGTGAAGTTTCTTCAAGTGGAATGAGCTACCATTCTTTTTTTGTCTTTTGCAGAAATATTTGAAGATGGTTCACATGGTTGAAATAACAGGGACTATCTACCATCACTGAAACATTTATGTGGATCTGGAGTTTTGGACCTCAAAAAGTCACTGTTTTGAGATGACTGAGATGACAAAAGTAGTGATATTAGCATTGTCTTGTGAATTTCATGACCAATAAATGTTTTCAATTTAGCTTTGATAAAGCACAACCTCAGTTAAATTAAATCACCATGGAATTGTGAAACTGAAAGCAAACTAACTTCTTTTGAGTATTGTTAATGCTTTAGTGTGCGTGTGTGTGAATATGTGCTTTGTTTTGTTTGTCTAAAAAGTTTCATGCATACCTGCGTAGATTCCTGATCAACATTTAGACCAGGGCACCTATTAGAAAAGCTGGCCTCATCATTGCATCAGTCCAGAACTTGGGAGTCCCACAGGGAGTCATTAAATATAGAGATGAAGTTTGATTGAGATCTTTTGCCAGGTTGTTTCGCTTGATGGGCTGCATTAAAACAACACTGCCTTATTGAAGCTGAGCAGGAGGAGGATGTTATGTTCCTAACTCAGAAAGATCTGCATGCTGAAACTGCCCAGATCAAAACAGATTCATAGCATATTCCATGTTTTGTAACTGCTGAGCTTGTGAACTCATCCATTTAACAGTTTGAGTAACGAGTTGTCCCCTTTTCTCAGAGCGCAGTGGAATAAGAGCGGGAGAGAATGAACAATTAGTGCAGAGTGGTGGAACAGCTCCATGACAAGGCAGAGGTGAGGGGGGGGGGGGAGCCATGAAAGAGGCCAGGTGCAATATCGCATCCTTCCTGTCAGAAAACTTAAAAGGAGAGCAGAGAAGGAGCGTTTAGCTCCAAGGGACGCATGTGGAATGCTGACCACAGATTGGAAGAATCGACTATTCAGAATACGTCTCATCTCTGTGCCCTACTGGGAGGGATAATCTACCAAGTAAAAACTGTTGCCAACATTTTCTGAGGTGCTTGGAATACTGACAAGGAAAATCAGGTCTGGAGGATGAGAGCTGACCTTGATGACAGCAGCTGAGTTTACTGTGAGGCTATATGCAAGTCAAGACCAACACTCCAGGATTTTTCTTGTGTTTATATATATATATATATATATATATAAACACAAGAAAAACACTCCAGGATTTTTCTTGTGTTTATATATATATATATATATATATATATATATATATATATATATATATATATATATATATATATATATAAACACAAGAAAAATCCTGGAGTGTTGGTCTTGACTTGCATATAGCCTCACAGTAATATATATATATATATATATATATATATATATATATATATATATATATATATATATATATATATATATATATATATATATATATACATATATATATATATATATATACATATATATATATATATATATATATATATATATATATACACATATATTATTTCAAATCAAATAATTGAAAAAGAAATTAATATTGTAAACTCAAACTCTATTAATGTCTAGATAAATGTATTTCATTTTTAAAAGATTAAAAAATAAATTTAAAAAAAAACATTCCTGGCCAAAAACTGGACAGACCCAAATTAAAAGTGTCATTTTCCAATTCTTAATAATTGAATTAAAACCTGGTAGAAAATGCCAGAGAATGATTTGTTTGAATTAAGAGGACATCATAGTGCCAAAACAGCTCGAGTTAATTGCAATCTACTTATTGCTCCAATAATGATCTTTTGTTTGCACAGTTCCTGACAGAGCACAGTGCTGCATTTCACACCATTGACAACACCTTATGAGAAAGACATAAATATATAACATATCGGCATCATGGGCTGTTTTAGATATTTTTGTCTGATAGATTATGATTTAATTTCCCCCAACAGGAATCTGGACTTGAATCAGTTTACCGTGCAGTATCACAAGCTGACATGTTGTATCCATTTCATTGTTGCACTGATGACACCCAGTTCTACTCATGAATAAAGTCTGATGAAGCAAATCCATATCCTGAATTACAGGCCTGTCTTGGAAACATAATGGCCAGAGGCACTGTTATACCCACAAATTCAACACAAGATGAGGAAACTATTTTTGGTCTAAAAAATACCAGCAATGCAACCATTTAGCTACACTGTAGTGTTTCACTACATTAGATTCCATCTCTGCTGTGAGGAACCTTCAATTCTTTTTTTTTTTTTCTTTGTTTCACAAAGACTTGACTTTTAATTTGTATTAACCAAAGGTCTTGAGTAGCTTTGGTTTGTTTTCATTATGTGACTATAGTTAAAATATTTCTGTCACAACTTGTGGAGGACGTGAGAACCCAAACACAGGATGATAAAACAGAAGGGAGACAGGTGCAAGAACAAGGTTTTAACAACAACAGAGCTTAGGAAGACGAACACTAGGGAAACACAATGGGTACGTGACAATGTACTCGTAATAAATAAATGAAATCAAGGTCTATATACACAAGCTACCAGGAAGCAAGTGAAGCAAATAAGCAAATTAAAGCAGGCATACTAACCAACAGGAAGCAGAAAGCAACACAGAATACACAAGGAGCAAAATGCCACTCAGGAATGAGTCTGTATAATTTGTCTCTTTGAATGGTCATAAGTGGAACTCAGTTTCTATTCAGTGGTAGAAGAGGAAGAAATTGCTGGACTGACTGACTTTCAGGAACAAACCAGATCTCTCAAGTCATCAGGGTCAAATCACTTTCTCTTTCCAGAGTGAAAACTAAACAAACGATGATGCAGTGTTCAGTTTTTATGCTCCTCACATGTGGAACAGACACCCAGAAAAACTGCAGTTCCTCTGAAACTCTCAGCAGTTTTAAATCAAGGTCAAAAACTTTTCTATTTGCCACTTTTTTACCAAAAGAACCATTAGTTCCGCAAACTGTAACTTTTATTTCAGGCATGTTTTCCACTTCATTTAGTCTTTTTCTATTTTTATTTCATGTCTTTTTTTAAAGTATGTTTTTACTGTACTTTTTAATGCTTCTTGCACACCGCTGTAATGCTTTTAATGTTTTATGTGAAGCACTTTAAATTGCCTTGTACATGAAATGCACCTTACAAATAAACTTGCCCTGCCTTGATAGTAAGCTTTTTCTTAAACTAGCTTCCTATTTCCCTGAAATAAAAAGCAACTGCCAGAAGACTAATCTTGCAGCGTTTTATTACAAAAAAGGAACATGCCAAATTGCATTTAAATATAACGGCTCTTAGATAATTTTATCCAATTTGAAAACTTAAACAAAATTTAGATTGGCATAAAAGACTTAATTTAATGCACTGATGCTGCAATGAATTCTGAGCGAGAGTCACTTTGCAGTTAAATCACCAATGAACGCTACAATGTCAGAGTTATTTTCTCTTTCTGTTACAGAAGACAGAAAGTGACATGAGGTTATTTTTGTAAAGCAACTGTGAATTCCTGGTGTTTGTCCATCATTGATTAGAAAGTCTGTTAAGAGCATGCCATAACATTTTTGATTTACTGCTGAGATGAGTGCCATGTTCAATACCCACCCTGTGCTTTCAAAGCTAGTCTATTTCCTTGTCACAAGCCTTGCAAAGCCTCGTCTCTCCGTTTATATTGACATTCCAGTTCCAGAGTCAATATCAAGCACTTTTTCACCCAGTCTAAAGCAAAGAACATCTCTGTGGGTGAAAAACATAGAACAAGAGAACAATGTTTTTTTGTTTGTTTTTTTTATGTTCCTGTCAGTGACACATGTTGCTTTCATCCTTCAAAAAGGACTGAAGGTAAAAACAGAAGATATGAGTAAGAACGTACAGCTCACAAAACTGTGTGTCCTCAGACGGTTTCTGGAAATCTTCTGACCCGTTTGGAGACGCTATTCAAATAAAGGACAGACAGGAGAGAAGCTGTGTTTAAGAAGAAAACTATGAATGAGATTTAAAAGTGCTGTTCATTATCCAACCACCACGGACAACAGACTGTGGACGGTGCATTGCACTGAAATGCCTGAGTAAGGGAAAGTGAACAGCAGTGTAACACACAGCAGCTTTTGTAGACAAACCACAGCACACGATCAAACAGGCTTTTTTTCTACAGTGTAATAAATCTAAACCTTTAAGAACACTTTCATTTAAAGCAAGGAGATATTTCAGAGATAAAGGCAAAACAGAAGATTGTGAGCCAGAACAAAGGCCATTTATCAAACAAAATACCTTAATGCAGCCAAAACAGTACTGACCCCATGTGGATGCAGGCACAGGACATTTTTGGTTGGGCTTTGGTGTCTGGCAGTAGGTAGATGTCAGGGAGCCTTTGGGTTTTGTAAGTTACATGCTCAGGCCTGCATGTATCGACCTAGATGTAGTAGCACATCTATGGATGCTGTATCAGGAAGAGATATGGAGTATTTAGATGCTGGTTCAAGGCCCTGAGTTCATTATCATGCCCCTTGAGTGAGTTTGAGCAGTTTTTGCAGCTTGGTAGGTCACATTGTCCCTCTGAGAGAGACCACGATTCTCCAGCATAACATTGCACTGGAACAAGATAATCAATGTTATTCACCTTTCATGGGTTTAAGGCGGTAGGACGCCAATTATCTGGTTGCAGTGACTAAGGAGAAAGTATTTCATATCTTCAGCTGTTGGAGCAGACGCCTTTTGGGATAAGTGGAATAAGTGTTCAGTTCGAAAAATAAAACTAAAAAACAGTGGCCCTGTGATGCAGTGCTGAACGGAAGTTCAAAGTGCACTAGGTATCAAAAACAACTTTTTTTTCTTTGTTTATTTAGTTGTTTATTTCACACATTGGTTCCATTGTTAATGGTACAAATGTGACATTGTATAACTCATACAGTTTGTCCTACTACTTTTCTTTCTTTTCCAGCAGCAATTGACATGTCCGTGGACGTTCTTGGAGATTCTCTAATGAATAAATGAGCGAGTAAATGCTGCCTGACTTAACAACACAGTGCTACCCAGCTTGTGAGGTAAAATCGAAACTGAGATTAATCATTGCTGCCCCGGCCGATAATAATCTCTGTTTCTGTTAATTTATAGTCTCATTACAACCGAGACCCTGACCCAACATAATGTCCCTTGCATACTGTACCCAAACTTTATCTACGTTTTGCTTTTTCCCAAGCAGCCTCCTGAATCACCTCTTTAGCAAATGTTCACAGCGACACTGTGACAAATAGAGCAGAAAAAAAGTTTGTGGGTTGCTGCACTGTTGCATCCTTAGTTGCAAAGGTTCAAGAAGATGTTTTTTGTTTTTCAACATTTCGATTCAGCATGAATCTCCAATGTTCTCATTTGGGATTTCTATTACACAGAAACAAGTCAGTGTTGAACTTAAATGATGTCAGTGTAGTATGACAGAAAGGCAGAGTGTATGAGGAAATAGCTCGCTATGGGCAAAAACAGTTCTTTGTCAGGAGGCCCAGCAGAGGATCAAAGTGAACAGCAGCTTCTGTTAGCCAGGTCTGATGTGGGAACAGGATAGTCAAGCACAGTTCCCTGCAGTCTGAACATGTCTCTTGGTGTAGTGAATATTTTATGGCAGGCATCACAGAGCTGATAGCAGTGTTAGCCACAGGGCACCTCAGATAGACATTAGAAAGCATGTCTATAACAGGGTGTTGGGGGGGGTTGGGCATTCATATTCACAGGCTTGAGTGACCGTATAGAAACATGCCTTATTTGTTTTGGGCAGGGGTTGGGGGAGGGCAAAAGATAATTAGGTTTTTGAGCAGTAACTTACTTATGTACAAGTGAAAAACCTTGTCATGCAAGTATTTATCTGCAGTGCAAAGCAGGCTGTTTAAACTTTATGTTACATAAAGATAAGGCCTTTTTATCTCTTTAATAATGTACATGATCAGCTCCTTGCATAACTGTGGCATCAAGCCAAGCCATTAAATGCATTGTTGGTCCTCCAATAGTTTTAGGGGGCAATATTCTGCTTCAACGGTGCTGTGATGTGTTCTCTGGAGAGGCCAAATCATGCAGTCTTATTATAGAGGAGACAAATCAAGTGTACCAAAATCCTCCTTTTCAGGCCTAGTTTTTCAAGGTTATTTTCAAAGATAGCTCAAGTCTTGGTAGAGTACAGCATGTGGGTTGGGCTTTAAGTAAGCCCTGTCACTAGAGACATGGTGTAACCCTATGCAGTAGAAATGAAGGGGTCTTCAGAGGCCACAGAGAGACATGGGTGTGGCTAATTTAAACCCCTGGGAAGCTTTGATGAGTGCTGGCTTTTCGCCTAGCAGGATAAAGTCAGGCCACTTTGCTTCTGGCCTCAATGGGCTTCAGACACAGCAAAGGCACTGCCGACTTGTGTGTCAGCATTACAGCACTTAAAGGTAATGAGATTTAAGCTTTCTGCTTTATAAAGTATGACCGTCTTGAGAAACCCTCGAGACAATGGTGCTCGTGTTCTGCCTAGGAGCACAAAATAGACTTACATCATATCAGAATTGCCACATTCCACAGTGAAAAATGATTATGGACTCCAGGGAGGCATGTTCCTTCTGTCTGTGATATTGCAGCCATCACATAGTATATCTCTCGACAGCATGCTTACGAGCTCCACTTCTGCTTGCAATAAGGAATTCCAACTTTACAGCTAGCTAAATTTAAAATGATAAATCTCTGAAACACCCCTGTCCGATTTCATGAGAATGTTCATATTTGCGCCATTCATCTTTCATTCAACAACAATTTTGCTTAATAAAAACAGTCATACTCTATTTTTTATTTTATAAACGCCTTGCACGGCGAA